>NC_091157.1:7419912-7592412 GCF_040958095.1 Procambarus clarkii
TGGTGGTGGTGGGAAGAACCATGCCCATTATAACCATCCTCGGGGTGGTGGTTGACACGGAACACGAGCCACGATCTTGCTAGTGCTATCATATGCTTCGAACGAGGACCTCTCAGACAGAAGCCCCTAATTTGCTACAAATGGTAACAAAAAAGACAGTTACAAGCAGACACCCCCTGGTGCAGCTACGCCCTCTGACACCACACTGTGTCACAACACTCACTGACCAACTACCCGGACTTGCACCAAATTGTGGAGAAGGAGTTTGGTGTCACCAAGATGGGAACTGGAGGCTCAGTAACCTCCTGTTGTCTGGTGTTCACACTCTCAAACTGACCAGCCGGTGACTTAACCTTCTCTCACTTAAGCCTTGTCTCCTCCGTCATAGTTCCCCTTGTCTACTCTCTCTATTGTCCACTCCACAGGTTGACGTTATTAACTCTTTTCCTCAATTAAGAGCCTTCACAGGAACAAGAACAACACACTTGCTCTTGTGTTGCCCTTTGCTCTTGACAGCAAAAAGCTGTCTAACACACAATTAATACAAAAGAAAAGAAACAATGATGATTAAATGGAGCGATGGACGGAGACCTTAGACTTGTAGCTTGTCACAGTGTCTTCAAGATTCCGCTTCTCAGCAGATTAGGCTACTCTATCACATACATACATCCATTGTATCAATATAAAGAACTCGTGTCTCTAATATTTCAAACTCTTTCTTGTTATAGTCACTAGTTATCAGGAACATAAACTGTGAAACAATACGTAAACAATTATTGAAGAATAAGATAAAATGTCAATGTTTAGAATCACTGCCTCAAGTATTAGTATTCTTCCATGGAGTCTAACTAGGCTACCGTTCTCTTCTTCATCAGTGTTGTTGGGCATGAATCAAATAGTTATCATCACATGTAGGCTTTAACGTGAAAAACAATACAAAAGGGGTGAACACACTCGCCTCCATTCACTGCCTCTAGTATACTATACAATAAACTCATACAAACAAAGATGTCCCACGACTCCCTGAGGATGAATCCTCCTGATAATCGATTAGACCCCCGTCCATTTGTCCTCCTACAAACCAACTGTAGAACCATCAATCAACTGGTCCTCGAATGGATGGGAACTCCTTACAGCTACCATGCATAAACCTGCAAATCTCCTTCCATGAAAAACTAGACAATAATTAAAATAAATTCTCCATTACTCCACTCTACCGTGCGAGCTTTCCAACCTGTCCTCCTACAACCTGTCCCCCTACAACCTGCCCTCCTACAACCTGTCCCCCTACAACCTGTCCTCCTACAACCTGTCCCCCTACAACCTGCCCTCCTACAACCTGTCCTCCTATAACCTGTCCCCCCTACAACTTGTCCTCCTATAACCTATCCCCCTACAACCTGTCCTCCTATAACCTATCCCCCTACAACCTGTCCTCCTATAACCTGTCCCCCTACAACTTGTCCTCCTATAACCTATCCCCCTACAACCTGTCCTCCTACAACCTGTCCTCCTACAACCTGTCCTCCTACAACCTGTCCTCCTACAACCTGTCCACCTACACCCTGTCCTCCTACAACCTGTCCCCCTACAACCTGTCCTCCTACAACCTGTCCTCCTACAACCTGTTCTTCTACAAAGAACGTCGCATTTCGCTCGTAGGCGTTACATAAGGGCAAGAAATTGTCGTACTAGAAAATGGAAGCGGCTCGCGAAAGTGACGTACTGTCCCCGTTTTCAGTTTTGGGTCCTCTGGTAGGTTAGGATAAGGGCACTTTAGTACGACAATTATCTTGACGTTGGGAACTTTAGGAAGATGTGTCGCTCTTGTCTCCATCCTGCTATTTCATCTAAATTCTCATATCACTTCACAATCACTATATGTATGCCTAATTTGTGTATCCAAGCATCAATATACGATCACTGGGCACTAAATCTCACTGTACAAGTCAATCTGAATCAATCAAAGTTTCTTATCACAAAATTACTAGAACTACAACGCCTAACGCTCCCACAGAGTCAAGATGGCCCCCGGAATTCACCTCTCGCAGGTCGACCAAAAATTCTTAATTCGAACGTCACTGTCGACATCTTGTCCTAATTTGTGAGGGTCAATACCCAGGTGCCAACTCTGCTCACCCAAGGGAGCCGGTCAGCCGAGCGGACAGCACGCTGGACATGTGATCCTGTGGTCCCGGGCTCGATCCCGGGCGCCGGCGAGAAACAATGGGCAGAGTTTCTTTCTCCCTATGCCCCTGTTACCTAGCAGTTAAATAGGTATCTGGGAGTTAGTCAGCTGTCACGGGCTGCTTCTTGGGGATGGAGGCCTGGTCGAGGACCGGGCCGCGGGGACACTAAACCCCGAAATCATCTCAAGATAATCTCAAGAAAACCTGTCAACAGGTCTTCCAGCCAAACATACACCGAAACTACGACGTTGGTACAATGTTCGAACAAGTTTTAACACCTATCCAGTTATAACAACCAATATAGCAAGTTGTAACAACGTTCTAACACGTCATAAACACGTTAAGCCAAAATGTAACAACTTTATTACAAGTTGTAACAAGCGGAAAATAGAGACAGTTTCGGTTTGTGTTTCCAGGGATATAATTATGTCTGGTGGGCCATTGAAGCTTTCTCCCACACTACTAGGCTAGGCGCGACCCCAGCATGCACTAGGATTTGACGAAAAACTGTGCCCAAGATGCATCACGAGAGATGACGGGGGTTGGTCACGGAACTTGCGTGGAAGGATACGAGTTCCAAGACCAAACAACATGTATAGGCAACCAAGGCTGTGAAGTGGTGGTATTAGTACTGTGTAAGCCAGTGGGGCGAGTCCTTGTAGCGCAGGTTCAAATCCTGGTGGGGTCATTGAGTTCATATTGAATGTATACAGTCTACGGGCTCACCATAGCCCGTGCTACATGGAATTTTTTGTTCCAAGTAGCGAATCTTAACAAAAACAACATTGATGTATACATATATTAGCAATTCCACAAGTTTTAAATTAAATTTGTGAATGCAGTGGCGGTGAGGTGCACTCTACAAGCCAGGTAGTTAAAATACTGATATCGTGGTCGACTCAGTGCAACAAGCAGCCGGAGGCAAGACTCATGCAATTTGCATCATTATCAACGTTCTCTCTTGCATTATTCATAGTTCATCATTCCTCATCATCCTCCTCGTTGCTAAATACTTTAACTTGCAGGTTTATCTGTTATTTTATTTTGTAACATTCTGCCATTGAGCTGTATTGAACACATTTTCATACACCGCCAAGCTGTATATTTACACCAATTATGAACGTATTGCAGATAAAACTATGCAACATGGCGACGTAGTTCCGTGTTTTGATTGTTATCCGGACGATGACAATAAGTACAACCTCTTATGAAGACTGGGAGTTGTATACTCACATGTTTTATCAATACCTTTAAAAGTGCAGCATTGTTCCAATATTGTATTCAATTATGAACATCAGTTTAACAATGGGAATGAATCACCGTCTCTGGGAAGTCTATATATTCGTGAGAGTTAAAATTTAACAAGAATTGTGTATGAGTTTGTGCAATGGGCCACCGCCGAATTTTCTAGCATCAGTGGGCGAGTAAATATTGAATCGGGTGCGAGTTCAACTGGTTCTCTCTCAGCATAGAAAACGTGAATATAGTGCCTTTCTGTGTTTACAAATATTCACATTTTTTAACAGCAAATCCCTTCCCCAAATATCACTACGTATTAGTTGAGAGGATTGAGAGGACGAGTTGCTGAATTACACAGCTAAGGTTAAGTTGACGTCTACTTTTTGGTGACTACTGCGCTGCTATCTACCATCAAGAATATACTCCGCTGCCATCCATTCTCACCAGACTTTTGAGAGGCACCACCACCACCACCACCCATAATAATGACAGCACCACCACCACCACCCACACCAGCACCACCACCGCCCACACCAGCACCACCACCGCCCACACCACCACCCACACCAACGTCCCCGGGCCCAGACACAAGACATTGTGAGAGCCGCGGGTCCTCTCGCTCTCAACACCGGTATTTCTTCCGCCTTTTCAGGCGGTGACATTTCTCAAGACGATCGGCTGCGCAATGTTGCGGCCATCTCTTCCCTCCCAGCCCTCTCCTTAACCCGGAGGGAGGCACAGCTGCCTTCTCTCCCTCTCTCTAGCCCGGAGGGAGGCACAGCTGCCTTCTCTCCCTCTCTCTAGCCCGGAGGGAGGCACAGCTGCCTTCTCTCCTTCTCTCTAGCCTGGAGGGAGACACAGCTGCCTTCTCTCCCTCTCTCTTCCCTTCGGATCTGCATTGTAAAAGCGCTTCAATCACCTTCTTTGGTTGAGTGCTCCATAACCCAGTGCGCGATCTGTAGCATAACAGATCTCTAACCCTGTCCATGGAGGACGGAAGGAAATATATATATATATATATATATATATATATATATATATATATATATTATATTCTGGTTAGCATTGTAAATGTGTGGCCACGTCTGTGGTAGAATATAACGTAAACAAATTTCCTTCAGAACATTGTAGGCTACTTCACCTTCCCCTTATCACCCATCTCAACAGTACTATCTGACCCCCCTAACACCCCTCCCCCCCCATCATATGCCTACACCTAGTCCCAGCAGGATACAGTCTTAATGCTCTGCTCCCCATCACACCGTCACCCCCTTTCTTCCCCCCTTTAATATCCCCACTAACACCCCCCCCCACCCCACCCCGCAAGACCCAACACATACCTCTCTGCCTTGGCAACAAGATAACAGAAACGGAATAAAACATGAATGAGAAGACAAGCAACTACGCTGACTATACGTCGTTGTAACTAATCTAGTGTGAGGAGGAGAGTGTTGGAATAATCATGATTCCCAAACTCCCCCCATCCCTCCCCATCCTGCACACAACACGTGCCAGGACCCAACACACCACCTACCCGGCCTACCTTACCATCCTGCAAGGGTTGACGAACACAGGCTTCAACTTCAACCACGGAAAGATAGATTGGGAGAACACAGACCCACAAGGAGGACCAGATACATGGAGAACTAAGCTGCTGGACGTGGCAACAAGAAACTTTCTAAGCCAACACATCAAGGGACCGACAAGAATGAGAGGGAAGGATGAACCAGCTATGATTGATCTGATATTTACCCTAAATGAGTGGGATATAAGGGAAGTTAAGATGGAAGCACCCTTGGGAATGAGTGACCACAGTGTATTGAACTTTGAGTACCTGGTTGAGGATTTATCTCCCCCCAAAAAGAACTAGGAAACAAATTGCTGGCGTACCGAAAGGAGAATTATGAGGAGATGAAAAGTTTCCTAAGGGATATACCATGGGACACCGACCTCAGAGCTAAGTCTGTACACGACATGATAGACTATGTCACCCAAAAGTGTCAGGAGGCAGTAGACACGTTCATCTCGGCCCAAAAGGAAAAATCCGAGAAGCAAAAGAAGAATCCATGGTATAATAGGGCATGTATGGAAGCAAAGGGACTGAAAAAAGGGCGTGGAGGAACTTCCGAAATAACAGAACACCAGAAAGCAGAGAGAGATACCATAGAACTAGGAATGTTTGTTAGTGTGAAAAGAGAAGCAGAGAAAAATTCTGAAAATGATATAGCGAACAAAGCCACCATACTACCACACCAGCACCACCACACTACCACACTACTACACTACTACACTACCAGACTACCACACCACCCCACTACCACACCACCCCACTACCACACTACTACACTACCACACTACTACACTACCACACTACTACACTACCACACTACCACACCAACACCACACATGCCGCTGAGGGCTACCATCCACCTGTTCAGTCTATCGATTTTCCTCAGACCAGAAGGACAGTGCTTTTGTTACCCCTAATATTCCGCCTCTAACCTAATTCTTGATCATACCTGATGAGACAATGTGGACTGGGCGAGCCCCCACAGGTGAGACGTTCATGTGTGTAGAGCGCGCGTACACACCCACGTACACGCGAGCACGCACACTCCCACACACACACACACACACACACACACACACACACACACACACACACACACACACACACACACACACACACACACACACACACACAAACACACACACAAACACAAACACACACACAAACACACAAACACACACACACACACACACACACACACACACACACACACACACACACACACACACACACACACACACACACACACACACACACAAACACACACACAAACACACACACAAACACACACACACACACACACACACACACACACACACACACACACACACACACACACACACACACACACACACACACACACACACACACGCTAGAGACAGAAATCAAATTGGGAGGATGAAATGAAAGAACAATGAAAGAGTGAGTACGACAGTAGCCAGAGAGAGAGAGATTACATGAGTAAGATAACTGTGAGAGAGAAACAAGCGAAGTGAATAAAAAGAGTCACAAAGAGAGAGAGAGAGAGAGAGAGAGAGAGAGAGAGAGAGAGAGAGAGAGAGAGAGAGAGAGAGAGAGAGAGAGAGAGAGAGAGAGAGAGAGAGAGAGAGAGAGAGAGAGAAGGGGAGAGAATTGTCAGAATGCACAAAGTGAATGATACAGTATGCATGAAACAGTGGACTGCAGAGGATGAATGGGCGAGTGAGATGAATACGAAGCAGACGAACTGGAACCGGAGAAGCAGAATGAAAAGAGAAGTAAAACAAACAGCAAACAGGATTGTCAGGTGAGGAGAGAGGACACAACAAAGACTTCAAATACTGGAGACACGACACAAAACCAAAGCAAAGCTTGGACCATCGTAGGGGAAAAATAACTAAGAAAAACATTGTCGGTGGTAATTATAGAGTCCTGAGAGTAGAGCCGGTGCCCAAGAGCACAATAAGAGAGAGGACTAGAACATGCATGTCAACAATATTTACAACACTGCAGGAGGCCTCATCAACAATTTAAGACGTGAAAGTAACAGAGACACAATGAGGATGACCTTAATTGGTTGTTAGAAGGTGAGTTATACATCTCAGTTTACTCCCAAGGACCTGATGGAACAAAAATACAAGTTTCAAAACATTACATAAATTCAAATTATTTTATTTGAGGAAAGATATGTCCAGACATGACTTGCTATAGATAAGGGGGCAGAGACGAGACACTACTCCCTCGGGAACGAACACATGATGAAATATTTACAACTCAATACTCGTCAGGGAAATACCAGGCAATATATATATATATATATATATATATATATATATATATATATATATATATATATATATATATATATATATATATATATATAATCTGAATGTACCAGAAGACAAAAGATCTCAATACAAGTGATTCAGCTCAGCCTCTCATCTTCCCGAACCAATCGTAACCCAGCTTGGGGGCGAGGAACATTGTGGCCTGGTCCTTGACAACCTGCTGCTGATGAAGACCATCGTCAGGAAAAAATAAGAAAGGGAGACTAAGGCTAGCGTAGAGGAGAATGGGATTACGTCAATAGTTGAGACTCCCTTGGAAACATTCAACGGAGAAGACATCTGAAGAGAAAGACAACACAGGAAATATATTTTGCCGTAAGGATATGCTGGGAAGCTGAAGAAAGATGTATTCCCATCCTCAGACAAAGGGGAAAAATTAATGAAATTACTCTGTTATTCAATATAAATTGTCTTTATACATACCTGGTTGATACCTGGTTGACGAGGTTCTGAGAGTTCTTCTACTCCCCAAGTCCGGCCCGAGGCCAGGCTTGACCTGTGAGAGTTTGGTCCATAAAAAATGCCAGCAAGAGCTGGGTATTGGCAAGGTACAGGGAGTGTAGGACACAGGACTAACATGTCTGGTTCCAAAGGGCATGAAATTGGTTTGTGAGTATAAGGTAGAGAACAAATATAAGAACGACTTTGTGACACAGTATCGCGAGCAGAAGACCAACCAATACAACCCGTCCTCATAAAGAAAGCCCAAGAGTGACACAATAATATTAATATGCTAATATATAATAACATTAATTTATATTTTAGAAAAGTTCTGTTTTGAATGAACAGCATGTTAAAATTAATAAATGCGTCTTTGGGGTCGACCGCTTGATGGAATGGACTTGAAAGGAGCAGATAGTAGAGGCTAACTCCATTCATAACTTTAAAAGCAGGTATGATAGGGAAATAAACCAGGCGTCATTGCATTAAACAATCATCGGCTAGAAAAGCGGGATCCAAGAGCCAGAGCTCGATCCTGCAGGCACAAATAAGTGAGTATACATACACACACACGTATCACAGTTAACAATATGGCCAGTATTACACATACCATGAAATAGTTAACCGAATTCTTATAAAATGAAGCGTTAATCTTGATATAACATTGGGTGAGCGGAGCAAGGGGCCGCCACACGCAGGCAGGGAGGCTGACAAAGCCGCTCTGCTTCCGCTTGAGAGACACAGCGATAACAATACCACACAAATACATACATCGATGGTGATTTTTCAACCGCCGTCAAAATGGTTCAGAGCCACCAGCCATTTTTCAGCGGGTGACCTCGGGAGTATTGTTCCAAGGATGCCAGAAAGTGTATATAAACCTGGTATTTCATTTCCGGCTTCCAGTGAAAGGGTTTAACGGGGTGGTTATCGCCCTAAATACTGAACAATTGTGGAGACGAGCGCCCTCAGCTTTAAGAGCATCGACTCTCACCGTCCCCCTGAAAATGCCACTCTGGCAAAACGCCCAATTGGGGGTACGTCTCCCCGTCCCAAAGACAAGTGTTGTGGGGGACTTGTGAATAATAGGAGGAGTAGAGGTGTAGGAAGTGGTGGGGCGGGTGTCCCCTGATGTTAGCGGCGGGGACACAGGACACTTGCGGAGAGGAATGGCGGCGAGGACAGCTTTAACAGTTATGAAGAGTGGGAGAGTGTTCTCTACGGTCTCCACCATCACCCTGAGGCTACCTCGAGCTGCCTCGGCCGCCACACCAAGACGGCCTGCTCCTCCCCTCGCTCCAGGCAACACCACCCACACCCCACGCCCCATTCCAGACACCACCCACACCCGCGCCAGACAATATCATCTACACCCTCTCTTGACCCTCTCCAGACGTCACCCATACCCCACCCCCGCCCCGCTGCAGATAATACCAACACAACTCCATCCCGCGATCCACCCACACCGCCAAATACTAACACACCAGCCCCTCCCTCTCACACTGTCACCCCATGACACCCACACCCCCTCCCTCTCACACTCTCTCACACCATGACACCCACACCCACTCCCTCTCACACTCTCTCACCCCATGACACCCACACCCACTCCCTCTCACACTGTCACCCCATGACACCCACACCCACTCCCTCTCACACTCTCTCACCCCATGACACCCACACCCCCTCCTTCTCACACTCTCTCACCCCATGACACCCACACCCCCTCCCTCTCACACTCTCTCACCCCACGCCAGCCACACCTAAGAGGAAATATGACCAAGATGAGGAGCGTCCTAATGGGAATACCCTGGGAAACCAACACGCTACAAATTCAAATAAACGCCAACAGAACTTAAACACCTAACCTAACCTAACCAGTGCCTAAATATGCATAATATGGTCCTGGTCCTAAGTAATAATATTAATTTATATTTGAGAAAATTGCAGTTTTTCAATGGACAGTATGTTAAAATTTATGAATGCGTCTTTGGGGTCGACCGCTGGATGGAATGGACTTGGTCTTCAAAAGCCCGCCAGTAGCTACACACAGGACAACCATGACACTACCAGTATGACCAATATCACCGAACATCGTAGCAGCTGGTCATTAACTATTACCTTTGAGGTGACGTAAGTGACAGATCGAAGGGGAAACCCTTTCCATGAGAAGAAATTCAGGAATCCTGTTGGTGGAAACTCCTGCAGAAGGAGAGTATGGGAAACTATTTTCAGGAATATTCGTGCAGGAAGTGCAGGTACAAAAGCTGTTCTCATTAAAACTCCTGCTGCCGTAGTTTGAAGGCTCGAACTCATGGGAAACTCCTGCAAAAGGTGGAGAGGAATTATCAGAAATCTCACTGAAATTTCTGCAGAAGGTGAAGAGTGGTCAATGTCACTGTAAATTAAACTTTTGTAGGACTTGGGAGGGGGGGAGGTCGAAGCTGGAGTTAGTCAAACATCGGGAAGCGTTAAGAGGTCAAATCCCCTCATAAGGCCACCCCTGAAGGAGGTGAGGGAGATGTCTTAAGACATCTGGTTGATACCTGGTTGATGGGGTTCTGGGAGTTCTTCTACTCCCCAAGCCCGGCCCGAGGCCAGGCTTGACTTGTGAGAGTTTGGTCCACCAGGCTGTTGCTTGGACCGAGGCCAAGCTCGACTTGTGAGAGTTTGGTCCACCAAGCTGTCATCTGGAGGGTGACGACGGAGTTCAGGCATCACTCTCACCACCACTCTTGGTTAACACTATTATCACTTATCATTATCTCTCACTTTTATCATATGACTGTGTGTGAGTGTTTATATATTTATTTATCTTTGTTCAGCTCTTGCCTCTAAACCAGTGGGTCCCAACCTGTAGGTCCCAACCACACGGGTCCCAACCTGTAGGTCCCAACCACACGGGTCCCAACCTGTAGGTCCCAACCACACGGGTCCCAACCTGTAGGTCCCAACCACACGGGTCCCAACCTGTAGGTCCCAACCACACGGGTCCCAACCTGTAGGTCCCAACCACACGGGTCCCAACCTGTAGGTCCCAACCACACGGGTCCCAACCACACGGGTCCCAACCTGTAGGTTCCAACCACACGGGTCCCAATCTGTAGGTCCCAACCAGTGGGTCCCAACCAGTGGGTCCCAACCTGTAGGTCCCAACCACAGGGTCCCAACCAGTGGGTCCCAACCAGTGGGTCCCAACCAGTGGGTCCCAACCTGTAGGTCCCAACCACAGGGTCCCAACCAGTGGGTCCCAACCAGTGGGTCCCAACCACAGGGTCCCAACCTGTAGGTCCCAACCAGTAGGTCCCAACCTGTGTTGGGTGTTGCGACCTGTGGGTCCCAACCCACTGGTTGTCAGTGAACTTTGTGGTGGGTGGTAGAACCTAGATTTTGAGTGCTAGTATATCTGAATCATCGAGACTAAGCAAATGATGAGTATCCTGATGATGCCATATTCTTCACTGATGAAACTATGGTGGTTGGTAGTATGAGTATTGGAGGACAGGGCCGCAGGTCCACTAAGACTGGGAAGCACTGCTGTAAACACTGTACCTTTGTGAGGGAATACACATGATACAAACTTGAGAACACATGACCACAAGAACACCATAGTCGCCCATTTGAGGCAGGTCTTATTAATCCACAATTATTATAACTCTTGTATTTGTCCAGTTTAGTTTTAATTAGCCTTTAAACAAAACAAAATTCTTAGATGATGGTTCTTGGCAGATTCTTCCGCTATCACAACTCGTAGTGTTATATGGATGTGTATTAAAAGTATTCCAAGTCAAAATTCATCCAATTTAAGTCCATCGTTGCGAGTTCTGTCTTGATAATATATTTTCCACAGCCTGCTTGAACGCCTTTTACTACCCTAAATTCACTCGTATTATTCGGCAGTCAAAGTCCACCATCGTAAACGAGAGTCCTAATAGTAAGGCTAAACTTTGCAAGCTACTTTGTATGGTGTAAGGATTGTTAATGTCCAGTCCATAGTGTGTTGCCTCTGTGTTTAGGTCTGGGCAACCAGTCCCGCTAATACTTTGTAAGTGTAAATTATTATGCCGCCACAAGACCTTATTGACCAACCACCAGGTATATTGTAGCCTTAAGCAGGCGATGAGTCACAATAACGTGGCTAAAGTATGTTGACCAGACCACACACTAGAAGGTAAAGGGACGACGACGTTTCGGTCCGTCCTGGACCATTCCCAAGTCGATTGTAGCCTTAAACATCGTCCATGACCCAAGTGAACACACCCGAGTGTATACTGAAGTGTGTATATATATACACTTGAGAAGCGAGGTGCACCTCACTACAATATACAACGAGTATACAACCCTCGTCTTCATTACGTTTAAAGTTAAGGCACACGACGTACGTTCATACACAAATGCCAATATAAAAACTTAACTAATCTATACTCTCAGATCTCTTACTCGAAAATACAATTGAGATGAAATATCAAAGCGCAGTAATGGTGGTGTTAGCCATGGAGCCAGGGTGAACCTGGAGCCAGGGTGAACCTGGAGCCAGGGTGAACCCCTAGAGCCAGGGTGAACGCCTGAAGCCAGGGTGAACCTGGAGCCAGGGTGAACCTAGAGCCAGGGTGAACCCCTAGAGCCAGAGTGAACGCCTAGAACCAGGGTGAACGCGTCGCCAGCGCCTCGTTAACTCCTTAACACTCAACGCTAATTAAATGAAATCTCACTCTCAGAGCTCCTTCTTTTGGGCAAAAAATTTCCCCTTGCCGAGAATCACCTCCAAATTACTTAAGTTTTAGGTCAAGATCAAGACTCATGTCAGCCAACGGTGAAAACCACATTTAATATCAAAACTTGAAAAGCAGCGCAACGAACTTTAGCTTTTTGTGATAAATCTCAGGGAAGTTATAAATGTTGTTATGACGCTTTAATGACATTTATAATATAAAAAATAATTGGTGTTTTGAAGTCAAGATCAGAAGTGATAAATAAAGAATAAAAAATGTATGAAGAATCGCACCATTGCTTACCACTCCGTGCGCTGTGAACCGTCGACAATTACCTCTTCCTTAACACTTAAACAACTAATAAAAATTTAGCGAGCCAAGCTGTATCCTCATTGGCTGGTCATCCGGCGTGTGTGTCACATCTCCGGCTGGCGAGAGCGCTAGACGTGGCAACGGACCCCATTAATAGGAAACTCATTAGCTGTGCATAATTGGGAGGACGGGGGGGAATAGGTTAATAACTGCGATGAGGAAGTGAGATGATGGGAGAGAATGAGATACGAGGGACGGGGGAGAATGAGAGATAGTGAGGCTGGAAGGAGAATGAGGGGAAGGAAATTATGAGGAGAAAGCATCAAACCAGTACGACTATATGATGTTAGTCCTTGGGATGCGAAGATGACCATGACTTTAATGTAACAGGTATATTGGGGTTGCTAATAGGATGTCACCTGCATGAGGAGCTGCTACGACTCTAAGTCAATACTTGAATATATGAGGTGGAAGGTCGGTGGCTGTGTGCCAGTTGATGGAGGGTGAGACCAATCTGGGTGGTGAGGGCTGGTCCACACACGGGACCCATGTGGCTGGGTGCTACTGTGCAGGTGGAGGTTGCTCTAGCTTTGCACGCGGCGCGTTTCTTCTGGGCATCTGCGGTCCACCTCTGTCGCACGGCTCCTGTGGTGAATTTGATTTTCCAGGTTGGACGGTTCTAAGCAAACGACTCCCAAGTGGTGGTGTTGATGTCCAGGTTTTTCAGGGTCATCTTGAGACAGTCCTTCAATCGTTTCTTCTGCCCCCCCCCCCCCCCAACAGAACTCGTGCCCCTGGTATAATTCTCCATACAGCAGGTGTTTAGGTAATTGCCTCTCAAGCATTCTGACTACGTGGCCTACCCATCTGGGGTTTTCCACAAAACTCAGCCCACAACGTGGCCTGAGTTTTCTGTAGGAGAGTGTGGACGCTGGGAATACGGCCCCTTCCAGGAACTCCATTACCTTGAGGTTACCTTGAGGTGATTTCGGGGCTTAGCGACCCCACGGCCCGGTCGTCAGTCCGGGATTTTGTCCTGCTACCTGAAGGGAGGAGTCTGCGGAGACAGCTCAAGCAAATTTGATTGAGCAGTTTGACGTGTCTGCTGGAGACAGTTCAGGTCTCCCTGGTGTAGAGGAGAGTGGTGAGTACCACTGAAAGGTAGACCTACAGTTTGGTGGTAAGGCTCCGCTCTCATCACGGAATCTTCCAAAGGCAGCGCTGGCCTTGGTGATTCTGTTGTTGACTTCTGCATCTATGTTCACCGCTCTTGAGAGTATGGTGCCAAGATAGGTGCAGTTGCCGACTACCTGCAGGTTCTGCCCCTTGACAGTGATGTGCGGTTCCTGGTAGGGTTTTCCAGGTGCGGACTGGCACATGCCTTCAGTCTTTTTGGTGCTGATGATGAGTCCGAAGTGGTCACAGGCTTGTGAGAAGCAATTCATTTCGTGTGCTGGTGTTGAGGGCACAGTCATCAACGAACAGGAAATCTCTTATGACAGTTTCCTTTTTTACAGGCTATTCATGCCCGTGCCACCTCTTGGGTGGTATAATCTTCATCACTCAAATCAGTTTCCTTCACCCTTGTAACGGTTTGTAGGTACCTGAGGTTGAACAGCCCACCGTCAGTCCTGTATCTGATGGGTATTGCATCCTGGCAATCATATAGAAGACATCAGTGAGCCTGGCCGAGAATACTATGGTGAAGAGTGTTGGGGAGAGAACGTAGTCCTGCTTCACACCGTTCGTCACTAGGATGGCTTTTGACTCCTCTCCATCGTCCAGTATTTTCGCCATCAATCACCATCGTGGAACTGCTGGACAATGGTAGTGAAACGTCGTCGTCCCTTCACCTTCTAGTGTGTGGTCTGGTCAACAATGGTAGTGAATATGCCGGGAGAGCCAAACTTCTCTATTATCTACCACAAGCCGTCTCTGGTGACCGTATCGAAGGCCTTGGTCGCGTCGACGAAGGTCACAAAGAGGTCGTTATGTTGCTCTTGGGGCTTTTTCTTGGAGATAATGTGCAGCAAATATCATATCGACAGTTCCGCGCGGAAGCCACATTGGTTTTCCCGGAGGAGACCCGGAAACCCTTCTTTTGTTACGTCTGCAGACACAAACAATGCTCTCTTCTGTCACGTTAGGGATTCTAATCATCTTATTGATTGATCTTCCTCTAAAATAATTTTTCCTGCCTCTACTCTTCACAGACGCCGTCTTGTCGACTCGTCTCTGATACACAACCTGCCCAACATGAACCTGAGTCCTGGCTTTGTTGCTGTTGACGCTTCCTTTTCACAGGACATACTCAGATGTTCTAAACTTTCTAACAAAAGTGACCTAACATAAGCCTTCCCATCCCTTCTCTCTTTCTTTTTATATTTATCTTTCTCCTCTCTTTCTTACGTTCCCACTTTTACACCTATTATTACCCCCCCCCTAACACCCCCTTTAATACACCCATCCCTTCATCTTTCGTCTTGCTCTTACCTTCCTCCACGTATTTCCTCCTCCTCACCTCTCTTGCCTTACGTAATGCCCTTGCCTCCCTCGCTCGCAATATTAGGCCTACGGGCTCACCATAGCCCGTGCTACTTGGAACTTTATGTTTCAGGTAGCGAATCTTTAACAACAACAACAACAACCTCGCTCGCAAAAAATCGCCAGGAAATCTTAGTAGGAGGTGTATCGGTGCACCACAAATACGACACTACTCGCCACAAGACCTCCTCGTGGAGCCCACCTCATAAACCCCAACAACAGCACGGCTCAGCCAAAGAAAACACGAAGACCTGGAGGTCTACACTAACCCACCAGCTCCATAACTGGTACAGCCAGCCCTCCGAGGCTCAAATCCACCATGAACACCCCCATCCATCCCCAGATCTCCAGTATCAGCTATTCATGCTCGTGCCACCTTACGGTGGCTTAATCTTCATCAATCAATTTATCTGGCTCTCATATATATATATATATATATGAGAGCCAGATAAATTATATATATATATATATATAATATATATATATATATATATACATATATATATATATATATATATATATATATATATATATATATATATATATATATATATATATATATATATATATATATATATATATATATATATATATATATATATATGTGTGTGTGTGTGTGTGTGTGTGTGTGTATCACGAAAATAAACACGTGATTAAGAATGTGACAATGTCAGACCACGGAGGAAAATGAAACAGGAATTTCCTTAAGTACTTTCGTATATTAAATCCTTCTGAAGATGTATTTAATATACGAAAGTACTTAAGGAAATTCCTGTTTCATTTTCCTCCGTGGTCTGACATTGTCATATATATATATATATATATATATATATATATATATATATATATATATATATATATATATATATATATATATATATATATATATATATATATATACATATATATATATATATATATATATATATATATATATATATATATATATATATATATATATATGTTGTTGTTGAAATAACCAAGACCTGAGCCTACGTAGGACCACCCCAGTATTATAGGACTATTTCTTTTTAATGAATCTTACGTAAGGAACAGAATCAAAGGCTTTGATAAAGTCAAGATATAGGACGACGCAATCCTTCCAGTATATACCGGAAATGAATGAGTAAATGTATTGTGTATTCACACATTGTGAATACCCTGTTGTGCATACGCTGTTGTGAATACCTTGTTGTGAATACCCTGTTGGGAATACCATGTTGTGAATCCTTTAATTACTTTTTTTTCAAGGAACAGCTTTTGCAATTATCCATTCAAGCAATTTGTTTACAATAGACATTAAGCTATTATTTACAATCTATCTTTTTTCTTAAAAATCAGCAAGGCGTTTGTAACCCTCCACGACTGAAGTACTCTGCTCCACTCTCATCATTTATTAAATATGCAAAACACACACACCCCCTCACAGAATGTACAGAGGAGCTCACAAAGCTCCTCTGTACATTCTTTAAGCACCCTGGGAAATACTTCAGATGGTTCATGAGACTTTTGGGGGCTTTGATTTTTCCGTTTGTTTAACAACTGCCTCTCTGGTAACCACTCAACTAGCCAACCTGTCCTCTCAACTACCTGAATAAATTTGTTGAGCTGCAAGCACAATGTCGAGTTCTCGTCTAAATACAGAGTCAAAGTAATTATTAAAAATACAGCCCACTTTTTCGTCATTATCCGTTGCGTGAAGTGTCCCAGTTTTCAGTCTTACGAGGTAGGAGGAGAGAGAGGGAGGGAGGGAGTCGAAGCCTGGGAGGGTGTGAGGGAACAAATGCCCACACGAAAGAGCAACAAGAAACCATAAGATGGGGACAAGACCAGAGGACTGCAGTAAACAAGAAGGCTAAGGGGGGAGACACAGACGAACGAGACAGAAAGATTAGAGAGAACTGATGAATACAACAGGATTAGAGAGGGAAGTGATAAAGGAGACAGAAGGGGTAGAGGGAAAATATGAACACGAGAGAGAGAGAGAGAGAGAGAGAGAGAGAGAGAGAGAGAGAGAGAGAGAGAGAGAGAGAGAGAGAGAGAGAGAGAGAGAGAGAGAGAGAGAGAGAGAGAGAGAGAGAGGGAGAGAGAGAGAGAGGGGGGGGTGGTAACAGGTTAGGTGGAGGTATATACTGTGTAAGCAGAAATACCGTCTGAGAAAGGGATAGAAATATAAAATCGTTTAACATAAATATTTGCCTAAATGAAACTTTGTCAAATAACAGTCATAGGTTAACTGATTCATGAGCAACTGGAGGAGATATGAGAGCAAATGCATGAAAGATTATTAACTTATTATATATATCACAAAATAATTAATTTGCTCATTATAAGTTGCGTCAGCAACGTAATTCATTGATAGTCTTATGAATTATATTCAGAGATAGGTAATTCTAATATTATGAAGTGATCATTATCAAACATCACCTTTATCCCCGTGTATAATTAGGACCCACACTACGGCTGTGAGCGACGGCCACAATACCTGGCAGCAACGGTGTGATAATCACCAAAGTGAGATAGAAGGAGATTAAAAACAGCAATTTTCCCCACAGAATCTCGAACCAAAATAGGAGAAAAACACTTGTAATCTTGGATGATTAGAATCATCACACAGGTTTCTTCACCGCAGCTCGATAATGCGACTTATGTGATAATTTAAGCCAATGTAATGAACAAATCCACAAGGGCCGTGACGAGGATTCGAACCTACGTCCGAGAGCATCCCAGACGCTGCCTTAATCGACTGAGCTACGAGATAGTCAAAATGGTTAATGCCATTGGCTAAGCCATTGTGTCCCGCTCGTCACTAACAATACTCTGTATAGAAACACTATTCTCTCTTCCAGTCAGTCTTATACCTTACGTGTGTTGCCTAAACGGTCAACAACCAAACACCAAATCATCATCATTATCATCAACTCATCAAATCTAGTTTTCCTACGGGGAGTATCAGTGGGATCCTTAAGCACCAAATTGATATTTATTCCATTTCTCTTATATGGTGAGGGAGAAGAATACTGAGGCTTAGAGTGCATCTCCAGGGTGAGCGGGAAGACGGAGGCTGCTTCAACAAAATATACAAGTTCACCGTGACAAGGGGGAGCGACCGCGGGTTAAGTTTAGATCTGCTATAACAGGAACCAAGATCAACGTCTCTTAAACATGCCAGTGATAACAACATGGGAACTGCTTGACTCAAAAATAAATATATACTTAATAATAAACTCAGTGTAAAATATATATATATATATATATATATATATATATATATATATATATATATATATATATATATATATATATATATACATATATATATATATATATATATATATATATATATATATATATATATATATATATATATATATATACATATATATATATGAGAACAAGCCTGAATGGTCCCCAGGACATATGCAACTGAAAACTCACACCCCAGAAGTGACTCGAACCCATACTCCCAGAAGCAACGCAACTGGTATGTACAAGACGCCTTAATCCACTTGACCATCACGACCGTCGTGATGGTCAAGTGGATTAAGGCGTCTTGTACATACCAGTTGCGTTGCTTCTGGGAGTATGGGTTCGAGTCACTTCTGGGGTGTGAGTTTTCAGTTATATATATATATATATATATATATATATATATATATATATATATATATATATATATATATGCGAACAAGCCTGAATGGTCCCCAGGACAATATGCAACTGAAAACTCACACCCCAGAAGTGACTCGAACCCATACTCCCAGGAGCAACGCAACTGGTATGTACAAGACGCCTTAATCCACTTGACCATCACGAACCCATACTGGGAGTATGGGTTTGAGTCACTTCTGGGGTGTGAGTTTTCAGTTGCATATTGTCCTGGGGACCATTCAGGCTTGTTCGCATTTGTGTTCCTCACGTGTGCCCCAAAGAATGAGGTGATTTGGTAAAATGCTATGCCCAAGATTACTATCCGAGTGCCGGCGGTGGGGTGGTTCAAATAGCCTCGGCTATCACCTCATTTTGTCCGGTCGTGATGGTCAAGTGGATTAAGGCGTCTTGTACATACCAGTTGCGTTGCTCCTGGGAGTATGGGTTCGAGTCACTTCTGGGGTGTGAGTTTTCAGTTGCATATTGTCCTGGGGACCATTCAGGCTTGTTCGCATTTGTGTTCCTCACGTGTGCCCCAAAGAATGAGGTGATTTGGTAAAATGCTATGCCCAAGATTACTATCCGAGTGCCGGCGGTGGGGTGGTTCAAATAGCCTCGGCTATCACCTCATTTTGTCCGGTCGTGATGGTCAAGTGGATTAAGGCGTATTGTACATACCAGTTGCGTTGCTCCTGGGAGTATGGGTTCGAGTCACTTCTGGGGTGTGAGTTTTCAGTTGCATATTGTCCTGGGGACCATTCAGGCTTGTTCGCATTTGTGTTCCTCACGTGTGCCCCAAAGAATGAGGTGATTTGGTAAAATGCTATGCCCAAGATTACTATCCGAGTGCCGGCGGTGGGGTGGTTCAAATAGCTTCGGCTATCACCTCATTTTGTCCGGTCGTGATGGTCAAGTGGATTAAGGCGTCTTGTACATACCAGTTGCGTTGCTCCTGGGAGTATGGGTTCGAGTCACTTCTGGGGTGTGAGTTTTCAGTTATATATATATATATATATATTATTGACTTAAGAATTATTAACCTGTTCATGCAAAGCTTCATGTTAATTTGGACTTTAATTCCATTTATCTTCCCCTGGAGAAAGTGAAACTTTAACAGGAAAAGCTTCAAAATGTTCAAAAGTGCCATAAAGTTTTATTGAAAGCTTGCAGAGAGCTTCATTCCAGCATTTACTAGGAATTAAATTTTATAACAAAGTTTCATTCTAAAACTTAGACAAATGTGAAGAACGTCACCTAGCCACACATGGGCCACCATTTTACTAACTTCCATCAGTTTCAGCTGAGCAATCTAAGCTTAGTGAAACTCAAAACCAGTGGCGTCTACTGTTAACCACAATCGACTTGAGAATGGTCCAGGACGGACCGAAACGTCGTCGTCCCTTCACTTTCTAGTGTGTGGTCTGGTCAACATATTTCAGCCACGTTATTGTGACTCATCACCTGCATGTTAACTACTGATTGGGCTAGCATCTGTAAGGGGGAAATTCCAATATCCGGGTGGTTATTTTGGACCAAAGCTTTAGCACTCATGAACGCTACACACAGAAATCACAATAGCGTGATGCATCAAATGAACAAATCCACAAGGGCCGTGACGAGGATTCGAACGTACGTCCGAGATCATCCCAGACGCTGCCTTTATCGACTGAGCTACGACATGGTCAAAAGAGTTGAAACTGAAGTTTTACTGAACTTACTGAATCCTGCGATCTCGGACGTAGGTTCGAATCCTCGCCACGGCCCTTGTGGATTTGTTCACTCATGAACGCCTGCTCGAGAACCCACGCTGAGTGACCTCTGTGAAAACTAAACTGAGAAACCGAATGTTGACCCGCCAAACACACACCGAAACTACGACGTTGGTACAACGTTCGAATATGATTTAACCACTCCTAACCAGTTATAACAACCAATATAGCAAGTTGTAACAACGTTCAAATATGTTATAAACACGTTAAGCCAAGATGTAGCAACTTTATTACAAGTTGTAACAAGCGGAAAATAGAGACAGTTTCGGTTTGTGTTTCCAGGGGAGCGTTGACATTATTGCTGACGATCAAAACATTTCTTGGATAAAAGGAGACGTGTTGCTCGTCCTTTGTAACAGCCGGGTCTATGCTAAAATGTGATGCTGTAATCTACAAGAGTCAGGTTGTGGATACGGAAGAAAACCTTGACAATTTTCAGTTGTGGAGACGTGGAGGGACTGCACATGCATAATTATTCTTCAGGCAACAATTACTGGATATATTGGTAATATATCCAATTATCGCATTTTGTATTAAATACATTCGGTGATAACAATACTAAAACCATTAGTATTGTGTAGTGTGCGCTGTGCATTACTCTAAAACCCTTGTTAATCACCAAATAAAATATTGGGCTACTTTTATTACAAATTCACTAATTTTAACCCTTCAGCTTGAACCTTTCGGCACTTGAGATCTGCCACTTCAAGAACACGATCTGGTTAGCTCGCGTGGAGAAGGCAGCTCGTCCTCGACTCAAGTCCATTACATCCAGCGGTCGACCCCACAGACGCATTCATCAATTTTTACATACTGTTCATTCAAAACGGGAATTTTCTCAACTATAAATTAATAATATAATAATTAACTTATTGCAGGCGATGAGTCACAAAAACGTGGCTAAAGTATGTAGACCAAACCACACATTAGAAAGTGAAGGGACGACGTTTCGGTCCGTCCTGGACCATTCTCAAGTCGATCGACTTGAGAATGGTCCAGGACGGACCGAAACGTCGTCGGTTCTTCATCTTCTAGTGTGTGGTCTGGTCAACATTAGCTTATTGTGCATATATAGGCATAGGTTAGGTGTTTAGGTTCTGTTGGCGATTATTTGTATTTGTAGTACGTGGGTGAAGCATTTACAGCGTTGTGGTTCGAACAAAATTCGTCAGTGAAGCACTTGTTCCGGAAGTGTTCGAACGAAATCAGTTGGGTCGTGTGTAAACCGTTTTTCATTCATAAACAGCAGGGGGTTTGAGGGTGGATGGAATCACTTTTGGGTCTTCGTTTGGAGGACGGGCTGGGAGGTGTGTGGTTCTGGCCTCCTGCTGCAGACGGAACTCCACTTCACACAGGAGCCCAGAAGCCTCAAGTTAACACCCGCTACTCGCTCTAATTAAAACCGAATCCGTGGAACGTTCGTGTGTTAATTATAGCTGGAGTGAGAACACTTTTACTGATAAGTGAGGCAGCTAGTAAAGTGACTCTAGAGCTCCACGCTATGATCACGTCCATCAACCACACTGTAAAGACTGCACTGGAAGATGTGATTCAATATATGGAAACCTTACCGCAGATATGAGCTGCCAGTATCGCTAGTGTCGTGAATTTCGACGTAAGGCTGTGCACGAGTCGCCGAACTGCAGCTCTAAACCGCTGATCGTTTGTGAACAGCCCTTTTGAGACTGATCACCATCACCTGTAAGCTTCTCGTCACCAGACGACGTCCCGTGTGGTATTGAATCGAAATTGAAATACGTTTACTGAGGTATAAACATACATCCCCACGTTTCATTACTGATACTCACGTATCATGACTCGTCCTCTTGTCTTATGACTCGTCCCTTTGTCTCATGACTCGTACTCAAGCTTCATGACTGGTCTTCATGCGCCATGGCTCGCCCTTGAATGACCTGACTCGTCCTCAAGTGGCCATCAGTGTGACCCCCGGGGCAAAATATAACTTTTCCCCCAACCCTTTCCCAGCTGGCTGGTGGCGCCTACAGTGTGAGATTGTAAAGCAATCTTTTCCATTCACATGGAAGAGTGGCAGAGTCTCGTGCGTTGTTCCAGCCGGGCAGACAAATGCCCAGCCGGTGGACTTTATGATCCATTCCCGCTGATCTCGCTTGATGGCGGCCCGGCGCTCAACTATTTTCCCGGGGCTCAAACATTATGGCATTGTGGGTAGCACGGTCTGGGGGAGGGGGGGGGATCAAGGCCTCAGTGAACGCCTGTCAGCTGTTCACACACACACACACACACACTTGAGGCGGGACCAAAGAGCCAGAGCTCAATCCCTGCAAACACAACTAGGTGAGTATACGCACACACACACACAGAGTGAACTTTGTTCAATTCGACATAACGGGCCTCGCGGCTGAGTGAACAGCCCTTGGGGGTCAAAGTTCTTAATGGCCAGGGTTCGATCCCCGGCGGAGGCGTAAACAAACGGGCAGAGTTTCTTTCACCTTGATGCGGCTGTTCTCCTAGCAGTAAATAGGTACCTGGGAGTTAGACAGCTGCTGCTTCCCGGTGATGTGTGTGTTAGAGAGAAATATACGAAGATATAATAGAGGAAAAATAAATTAGTTACAAAGGCGGGGTCCAAGAGCTAATAGGTCGATTCTGCCAACACAGATAGTAAAACACAAATAGTAAATACACACACACACTTCTAACATTTGAGAGCAGTGACCATAAACAGACCATAAGAGTTTGGAGGGCTTTTTGTGCGTGTTAAACAGTTTACATGTAGGAACAAAGTGCCTGAGGAGCCTTCATGCTGTACATTCTCCGTGCATACTTCACCATGTTTTAACCCCCCACAGCAACCTTCTCCCACAACAATACTCCATTGTTTGTATACCATTAAACTATCCAAGGAAAACGTCATATTTCGATTTAGAAAATCTATTAAGGATTTTTGTATATATTCATCAATACGTTAGTATTAGCTTTGTTATTAGCGTAATAAGTACTAAAGTCAATATTTCGTACATTAGTTTAATGAATATTTAAACAGCGATTTATGTACAATAATGCATTAGAGATTTGTAGTGTTGCATAAAGGTAACTCCACTGAAGACAATACAAGTGGAAGGAAGACATACAATATACACAATTTTATCCCCATTGCCTCAGAGACACTAGGTGCCTGGGGTAAAAGTGCTGCTAGTTTTTTTGAAGGAGCTGGGTTCCAAACTAATTGAAACAACTAGAAACCCTAGAGCCGCCAGTTTCCTCTTTCAGCGCCTTAGTGGCGGCGATCCAGAGAGGAAATGCTCACTGCATCCATGGTTCCTGCCCGCCATCAGAGGAACTGGAGGAGCTCTACAACTTGTGACAATAGCTTTGTACCCTGCATGTAACCAATGTTGGAACCCTTTTTTGTAATGACATTTTAAAATAGTGATATATATATATATATATATATATATATATATATATATATATATATATATATATATATATATATATATATATATATATATATATATATATATATGTATATATATAATATATATATATATATATAATATATATATATAATATATATATATAATATATATATAATATATATATATATAATATATATATATAATATATATATATATATATAATATATATACATACACATAAAAAAAGAATAGGGGTGGTAGGAGAAGAAAATATCAAAGTGTTCAGTTAGGATCCACAAGGTCTGAGTACTCTTTATTTTCTTCTCCGAGGCTATGGGTCCCTACACTTGCAACAGAGGTGATACCTCATTTAGGTGTTAAGCAAAAGTATTTTAGTTTAGAGATCTACCTTCCGGGAAGGTAGATCCTACGTAGATCCTACGAAGGGAAGAAATATCCTACGACCAAAATATACACCATAACAAATGTCATTGTTAAAGCGACAATGAAAGATTATTATTATTATTAATACCAATAATAATATGTCTCCTACCATGCAAATGAATGAATTATTACATATAAACATTAGAGTCTCCTCACAGCTCAGCCTCCTCACTCCTATGACGGCGTCCAGACGCTGATGGTTACAAGAGAAAGTAACTTTACGGAATATAAAAACATGTTTTATGTTTTGTTCTGCTTTCCGCTACACTTTTTCCTTTGTGTGAAGACATGACCCCGGAAGCGAGCAGGGCGCTGAATGGCTGCTGCTTCTCTCGTGGCTACCCCCAGTGACTTAGCTGCTTCTGTTGTGGTGGCTACTCCCAGTGACTTAGCTGCTTCTGTTGTGGTGGCTACTCCCAGTGACTTAGCTGCTTCTGTTGTGGTGGCTACTCCCAGTGACTTAGCTGCTTCTGTTGTGGTGGCTACTCCCAGTGACTTAGCTGCTTCTGTTGTGGTGGCTACTCCCAGTGACTTAGCTGCTTCTGTTGTGGTGGCTACTCCCAGTGACTTAGCTGCTTCTGTTGTGGCTATTCCCAGTGATTTAGCCGCTCATGTATGGCTACTCCCACTGCAAGGTCCACTACAACATTTGTTGTCACGGAATATTGCTGTGCGGCCCTAAGTCTGTAGCCGGCTCACTCTTACTTCTCTCTCACTCACTTAGGCGCTGGATGAGTATTCATAGTTAATAATTATGACACATATGTTGGCTTTAGTAAGATTTTGTCCAATGTGTTTAAAAGAATTCCTCCGTGCTGACACATGTCGGTTGAAATCTTACTCTAAATTATGTTATATAATGATGCGGGTCATTCACAATAACGTGGTTGGTGGTTTGGTCAACATCCTTATATGATGTTCTAGTGGTCTGTTGTGGTCTGTCGGCCATTTCTGCAAAGTGCTGACATTTCCTCTCTACCCATTGTACCTATAACCCTATTTCCCATGCACATGAGGGTGAGCATGCCTGATACCCGTGTGTAAGTGTACGTTAGTGCTTCTATTGGACCCATTCGTCACAATAAGTGGTTCACTGTTGGTTGGTTACTCGTACCGTCCTGTAGATCCTGGTGTTACACTTGTTGTGTTGTGCACTTGCTGTGTTGTACACTTGCTGTGTTGTGCACTTGTTGTGTTGTGCACTTGTTGTGTTGTGCACTTGTTGTGTTGTGCACTTGCTGTGTTGTACACTGCGGCAGAACACCGGGTCTTACTCCCCCCTCCCACAGTCACTCATGGGGAGTGAGTCCCACACTCAACCTTGCAACCCCGTGGCCGGCCGCTCCCGGGTCTCCAATCTACGCATCCACGGACTTCCATGACAATGCTCCCGTGACAATCTATGCATTGCCCGCCACAAAATGCAATAGTCATGAACGCCAATATGGCTAACAATTCAATAAAGGTCAGATAGTTACTATAAATACAGTGGTAAATCTGTCCCAGCCATTATCACAGGTTATCGCGAATAACCCAACTCAATTACGGGCTCACCATAGCCCGTGCTACATGGACACTTCGTTCTGAGCAGCTAAATCTAAAACAACAAATATGTCCCCAGCCGGAAGTTTTCTTGGCCGCGTTCAGTGTCCCAACCCAACTTCAGGCAAACAATATTGAGGGGGAAGAGTGAGTGACACAAAGCACAATAAATACAAGGATAATAATAATTTACTACAATCAAAATACACTGTATTAGGGCCGCCAACATCTTAACTCACACACGTGGCAACACCTCTGAGGTGAAGTTCAGTAACAATGTGACAACATCTTTCAATAAATATTAACAAAACTCATTAGGTTTTACTACATTTACTTTACTACAAGTTTTCCAGCAGAGAATATTACTATAAATTCATTGATAAGATAGTTGTCTTTACTTAATAATAACACGATTACTCTGGCTCCAATAAGGTACAGAGCAACACAAAGTTATTGTTAATGTGAGAGTGTGTTAATGTTAGTTGTGTCTCGCCTCCATCAATTACTCCACACACACGAAACAATATAAGTTACTTGAACACACCCACAAGGGCCGTGACGAAGGTTCGAACCTACGGCCGAGAGGATCCCAGACGCTGCCTTAATGGACTGAGCTACGACATGGTTAAATCCCTTGTGGATTTGTTCATTTGATGCATCACGCTATTGTGATTTCTGTGTGTAATATAAGTTACTTCACTAGTCAAGATGCACTCAACCCAATCTATATCTTCTCCTAGTTTTACCTTCACCCGTCACCTTGTTCAACTCCTCCATCACGCTGGAGCAGCAGCAGGTGTTTCATAACCTGAACTTGTGCTCTCTTTTGACCATATATATAATGTTAGGTGTTCCTATAGTCTGTAGCATCTTATCACACGTCTCTTGGGTCTGTGGTTATGTCACGTGTGTGTGGCTTTATTATAGAGAACTATTATATTTGATGTGTGTCAGTGAAGATTGAATGTATAATTGTATATTGATTTCGAACATAAAGGTAGGGCGGGGGGGGGGCCGCCCCCACACCAGTACTCCCAGATAGTGGTGGAGGGAGGGCAGGGAGGGGCGTGGGGGGCCCCGCCCCCACACCAGTACTCCCAGACAGTGGTGGAGGCAGGGCAGGGGGGGGGGGGCGTGGGAAGCTGCCACCCACCAAGACACCGAATATCCCACATCAACTTTAATCATCCTCCATCTTCTTGGATTTAATTCTTGTAAGACGTCTCCCAACACCTTCAACTCGATACTGTAGGGCTGCGTTGGTGGTGAGGCGGACCTCTGTGCAAGTCACCAGGCAGGACACGACACACTGCTCCAATGTGGCATCCATCATTCACACTCTTTTTACCAACAAACTTTAAATAATGGAAAATATTGTACAGGAAGACTGTGCCTCTTCAGTGTTGATGGTGAGTACAGTAAGTGTTTAATATTAGCCGGGAGATGTTGACCAGACCACACACTAGTAATTGAAGAGACGACGACGTTTCGGTCCGTCCTGGACCATGATCAAGCCGACAATCGACTTGAGAATGTGGGGGGGGGGAGGTAGGAGTAGTAATCCATTGCTGTACGTTCGATCAATAGCTGATATAAGACTTTCATTTTTGGATAATAGGTTGCTGGAAGTAGTTACAGGAAATGCCGATAATTACAACAAAATTGGTCTAAATTCATCTCTTCAAACTTTCTTGCTGGGAGGAGCAGAACGTGTCAAAAATGCACGAAAAGAATCCTGAAGAAAAGCCTCATTCTTCTTCCCCCTCCCACCTACCCTTCCTCTTGCCTTTACCTTGCCTACCCATCCTTACCTAGTGCTACACTCCTCACCTACCTTTACCCAGGTCCTAACACTCACCTTCCTTACCCTTACCCAGTGCCACCCTCTTACCTCACTACCCCCCCCCCCACCATCCCGTCTTGCTCTAGTTACCTTCCTTACCTCGCTCTTTCCCCACTCTCCACCCCCCTCTTTCCCCTTCTCCCTCCCTCCTTCCCTTACCCCACCACACACAAAAAAGGCACAGAAAAAGGGAGGTTTTTAAAGAGGATGACGGAGGAGGAGGAGGAAGGAGGAGGAAGGAGGAGGAGGAGGACGAAGGAGGAGGAGAAGAAGGAAGGAGGAGAATAGTGAAGACACTTGACCTGGTGGTGGCTGTGGCCGCCTTGAGCCAACCTGGTCGAGGGATAACCCACCTCTTGACATGTATTAATATTCACCCTAATTACAGACCCTGCAGAAGGTCTATTGTAGCCATATCTTCCAGCTCCTCTTTACATCCACACAAACTCACTCATGTGTCTACCCAACGGTTGAAAACATTCACGTGATTCTACATCTATTGCTCGAAACGCTGTGCGTACTAGTGGCTTTAGGTATTGTATGTACTACCTCTATCTATAAATCCAACATTATGTTTGTAAATCAACTATGTATGTACTTTCCTGAATAAAGTTTACTTTACTATTAATAGTAATTTGTTGCAAAGATCAGTCCCCTATTTTATTCTAGCTTTTAACAAATCCTTAAAAAACTTACATATTGGTAAGTGAATTGGTAAGTTTATTGAATTTAAAAGTCACTCACCATCTTTACATCTACGATCTCGTTAAGACCCATAAAAGTTAAGACCCATAAGAGTTAAGACCCATAAGAGTTAAGACCCATAAGAGTTAAGACCCATAAGAGTTAAGACCCATAAGAGTTAAGACCCATAAGAGTTAAGACCCATAAGAGTAACACTTCAGCGAGGCCGATCACTAGTTCTGTGGTGATGAACTCCCAAACATCGACTCACAAACTCTTTAGTCTTTTGAGTAAACCTCACACTTTTCACACAACACAAACTCATTAAACACCAACACATACGACCATTAACACAACTCATCTTTGCCATCCTGAGTTCATTTCCCCTCATGAGTGTATTGTTGTCATTATCTTTACACAAATAGAAGACATCGATACATTCCAACCTCAGCCAAATTGTGAACATTGGCGCACCACTGTGAGGGCCGCATCTGGCAACATCACCGCTCGTTATCTTGAGGTTATCTTAAGATGATTTCGGGGCTTAGCGTCCCAGCGGCCCAGTCCGCGACCAGGCCTCCTTTTTGTTACACACACCCCGGGAAGCAGCCCGTAGCAGCTGTCTAACTCCCAGGTACCTATTTACTGCTAGGTAAGAGGAGCATCAGGGTGAAAGAAACATTTTGCTCATTTGTCTCCGCCTCCTCGTGCAGTCATCGGGAGGCCAAACCTTCATGCAAACTTCACGTATCGCGAAGAAGAAGAAGAAGAAGAAGAAATGGAATAATGTTATTTGATGCCTTTATTACTTTACTTTTTGCATGTTCTATTCCCTTGCTTTTGTTTCTTTGCGTTTTTCCTTTCATTCCTCGCTTCACCCTTTAATCGCTGCTTCCACCAGATACAGCTCTGGGGCCAGATTCACCAACCACTTACGCAAACACTTACGAACCTGTACATTTTCTCAATCTTTAACGGCTTTGTTTACAATTATTAAACAGTTAATGAGCTCCGAAGCACCAGGAGGCTGTTTATAACAATAACAACAGTTGATTGGCAAGTTTTCATGCTTGTAAACTGTTTAATAAATGTAACCAAAGCCGTCAAAGATTGAGGAAAGATGTACACGCTCGTAAGTACTTGCGTGACTGCTTTCGTGAATCTGGCCCCTGATGTTTGGATGTGTTCATTCACACAGTAATAAGGTGATAGTGAATAACCGAACACAATTACTTCACTATAGCCTATGCTACATGGACATTTTGTTCCGAGTAGCTGAATCTAAAACAACAACAAGAAGAAGAAGGTAGACAGGACACAATAAAACAACTAGTGAGAGAGAAAGCTGTGAGGCTCCCAGCTGGATAATTGTACTTTTGATGAAACAACTGTCACAAGAGACGGCTTACTGACAGGGGTTTAGAGTCCTATTGAAGTCAGATCTGTGTTGCATGGCTGTGTGTTGGCAGTGATTTTCATCCAGGATAGTCTTAGTGTATGTTGGTTAAGAGTACTGAGGGTGTCAAGTTCTTTTTTAATAAATTCATTGGATGATTTTATATCAGTCCTTTAAATTATATTTTCATCCTCATATATTTCATGTTATGTTATTATGACATTCTCTTAAACATAACTTACGGTAAATTTGCGTAAACAGTCAGTAAACAAAATAGACATTTATGAATAGAGTTATTGATTGATTAATTTAATTCTCATCGTAAAATATATGATGAACCAGGTGCACCATTAATGTTCTAGCTTTTCGATGCTTACCTGTTTGTCTCTGTTCACCCAGCGGTAACTTGGGACCTCATTTTAAACCGATTTTCTAAAATTGTTTTTTAAAAAATTTGTGTGGTAAGGCTTAAAATGAGCTGTGGGATGGGAGAGCCCTAAGACTGAACAGCAACAACAAACTACAATAATTATTCAACCTTAATTCAATCAGACTCAGACTCGACAGCTGGAAGAGGAATGACGATCATATTGTGAGACTGAGGAGTTTTCAAATGATGCTGCTGTGCAATCTTCTGGCCAAGACATCTTGTGCATTCTGTGCATTCTTGCATGGATATATTTAAGCTCGGCGGTCGACGTTTTCAGACAATGCGCAAAAGAACAAATCCACAAGGGCCGTGACGAGGGTTCGAACCTCCGTCTGAGAGTATCCCAGACGCTGCCTTAATCGACTGAGCTACGATAAGGACAAAAGACCCTTGTGGATTTGTTCATTTGATGCATCACGCTATTGTGATTTCTCTGTGTAATTGCTCAAAAGGCCAATGATCTGACTGAGTGAGAAGATTATCATGTATTTCAATTATCATGAGTTTATTTCATGTGTTATTTTGTGATTTGTGTAAGGTTATATTGCATGACCGTGTTACTTTGTACACTGATTTGATCGTGGACGCCACTGGGAGTTCTATTGTACATTGTGTTACTCATTTTCACATTCCCAAATTGTTATACTTGTTTTAATTCCTATTTGCTTCTGTACGTGAATATGGTTTGTTCTTGGTGATGTTGGTGTCTGAATTTGGTTGTTGCTTCTTGGTGTTATATTTCTACATGTATCACATTAAAAAGTAGTGTTGTTGTAGGGAAGCAGTGTTAAGTGATGAAATGTACACCGTCAGCATATTCCAGAGAAGCGTCGCCCGTACAGAGTAGAGCAGAGTAGAAGCGTCGCCCCTACAGAGTAGAGCAGAGTAGAAGCGTCGCCCCTACAGAGTAGAGCAGAGTAGAAGCGTCGCCCCTATAGAGTAGAGCAGAGTAGATGCGTCGCCCCTACAGAGTAGAGCAGAGTAGAAGCGTCGCCCCTACAGAGTAGAGCAGAGTAGAAGCGTCGCCCCTACAGAGTAGAGCAGAGTAGAAGCGTCGCCCCTACAGAGTAGAGCAGAGTAGAAGCGTCGCCCCTACAGAGTAGAGCAGAGTAGAAGCGTCGCCCCTACAGAGTAGAGCAGAGTAGAAGCGTCGCCCCTACAGAGTAGAGCAGAGTAGAAGCGTCGCCCCTACAGAGTAGAAGCGTCGCCCCTACAGAGTAGAGCAGAGTAGAAGCTTCGCCCCTACAGAGTAGAGCAGAGTAGAAGCGTCGCCCCTACAGAGTAGAGCAGAGTAGAAGCGTCGCCCCTACAGAGTAGAGCAAAGTAGAAGCGTCGCCCCTACAGAGTAGAGCAGAGTAGAAGCGTCGCCCCTACAGAGTAGAGCAGAGTAGAAGCGTCGCCCCTACAGAGTAGAGCAGAGTAGAAGCGTCGCCCCTACAGAGTAGAGCAGAGTAGAAGCTTCGCCCCTACAGAGTAGAGCAGAGTAGAAGCGTTGCCCCTACAGAGTAGAGCAGAGTAGAAGCGTCGCCCCTACAGAGTAGAGCAGAGTAGAAGCGTCGCCCCTACAGAGTAGAGCAGAGTAGAAGCGTCGCCCGTACAGAGTAGAGCAGAGTAGAAGCGTCGCCCCTACAGAGTAGAAGCGTCGCCCCTACAGAGTAGAAGCGTCGCCCCTACAGAGTAGAAGCGTCGCCCCTACAGAGTAGAAGCGTCGCCCCTACAGAGTAGAAGCGTCGCCCCTACAGAGTAGAGCAGAGTAGAAGCTTCGCCCCTACAGAGTAGAGCAGAGTAGAAGCGTCGCCCCTACAGAGTAGAGCAGAGTAGAAGCGTCGCCCCTACAGAGTAGAGCAGAGTAGAAGCGTCGCCCCTACAGAGTAGAGCAGAGTAGAAGCGTCGCCCCTACAGAGTAGAGCAGAGTAGAAGCGTCGCCCCTACAGAGTAGAGCAGAGTAGAAGCTTCGCCCCTACAGAGTAGAGCAGAGTAGAAGCGTCGCCCCTACAGAGTAGAGCAGAGTAGAAGCGTCGCCCCTACAGAGTAGAGCAGAGTAGAAGCGTCGCCCCTACAGAGTAGAGCAGAGTAGAAGCGTCGCCCGTACAGAGTAGAGCAGAGTAGAAGCGTCGCCCCTACAGAGTAGAGCAGAGTAGAAGCGTCGCCCCTACAGAGTAGAGCAGAGTAGAAGCGTCGCCCCTACAGAGTAGAGCAGAGTAGAAGCTTCGCCCCTACAGAGTAGAGCAGAGTAGAAGCGTCGCCCCTACAGAGTAGAGCAGAGTAGAAGCGTCGCCCCTACAGAGTAGAGCAGAGTAGAAGCGTCGCCCCTACAGAGTAGAGCAGAGTAGAAGCGTCGCCCGTACAGAGTAGAGCAGAGTAGAAGCGTCGCCCCTACAGAGTAGAGCAGAGTAGAAGCGTCGCCCCTACAGAGTAGAGCAGAGTAAAAGCGTCGCCCCTACAGAGTAGAGCAGAGTAGAAGCGTCGCCCCTACAGAGTAGAGGTCCAGTGGCCGGAGGCTGAGGGTCCTGCCTGTGCTGGGAGGGAGAACTGGTACTACACGAACTGATTCTCATCCTATATTGCTGCCTTCTGTGCAACATTTTGCTTACCTAAGTTCCTTTGAAATTATAATCAAATCATATAATTTAATCTCGTTTAAATACAATTATTAGTGTATGTGTGTGTGTGTGTAAAGCTAAGCTTCTCTGTTGTAAGAAAAATTAATTATTTATTTATGTCGCCCTCATTAATTAATAGAAAATACCCGTGTTTTATTTAATTAAAAGATATTATTTTATTTTAACTTGAACTTGTTTTATTTTTACATATACAGAGAAGACCGAATCACATAATTAACTTGCAGGTAAAGGGCTCAGTAGTAATGTTTAAGTTTATAATAATAATAATAAAGCAAATAAGTTAGACGTTCTCTATATTTACTAAACTTTGGTTAGCTACGAGGGTGGGAATGAGGACTTTGGTAATTAAACAAATATGACCTTCGTCAAAATCCGTCATGAAGGTAGGGTTAGGTCAGACGTGTAACAAGCTGTTGACCCACGGACTGGCTAACTATAAGCCTAACATTATGTCATCCACTTACAATGATCACTTAATGCCACTTACATGTGGACGAATTCCCCACGTGCGGTGTCCACCTACTTCCATGTCAACAACACTTTAGGGAGGGAGCAGTTTTAGGGATTTAGGGGGGTGAAACGACTGTTCCACCCCCTAAATCCATATCAATCCACACGTGTGTTGACCTCCCTTAAGCGAGACTCCGCTAACCTCATAAATTACGCGCGTCCATATAAACGCGACAACTAGGAAGCGCTCTGCGTACCTTCATAGAAACTCTCCAGCCACGTAATCAACTAAAAGCCTACGACCAAGGTAAAACTTACGGGCTCCTGTAAAAACGGAGGGCCCGGTAGAAGACGAAGGGCCCCCGGGAGAAGACGTAGGGCCCCGGTAGAGGACGAGAGCCCCGGTAGAAGACGAAGGCCCACGTAGAGGACGAAGGGCCCCCGGGAGAGGACGAGGGCCCCGGTAGAAGACGAGGGCCCAGGTAGAGGACGAGAGGGCCCCGGGAGAGGACGAGAGCCCCGGTAGAAGACGAGGGCCTGGGTAGAAGACGAGGGCCTGGGTAGAAGACGAGGGCCTAGGTAGAAGACGAGGGCCTAGGTAGAGGACGAGGGGGCCCCGGGAGAGGACGAGAGCCCCGGAAAAAGTTGAACCAGCCAGAGTGAGAGTGGGTGGTGGTGGCGGGGCTGGAGGTGTGGTCGTGACTGGGAATAAGGTGACGGAGCGCCGCCATCTGCCCCGCCAGCCCAAGACGCGAGATACCAGGCCGCCAGACGGCTCCAGCCACCTCTTTTACGGCACCTGTTTTTTCCCTCGAAAGTTTATGCCACCAGGTGGTTGAGTTATGCTGCCACCGTCCGTGTCTTGCCACCGTCCGTGTCTTGCCACCGTCCGTGTCTTGCCTCCGTCCGTGTCCTTCCTCTATCCGTGTCCTTCCTCTGTCTGTGTCCTCCCTCTGTCTGTGTCCTCCCTCCGTGTCTTGCCTCTGTCCGTGTCCTCCCTCTGTCCGTGTCCTCCCTCTGTCCGTGTCCTCCCTCTGTCCGTGTCTTCCCTCTGCTCGTGTCCTCCCTCTGTCCGTGTCCTCCCTCTGTCCGTGTCCTCCCTCTGTCCGTGTCCTCCCTCTGCCCGTGTCCTCCCTCTGTCCGTGTCCTCCCTCTGTCCGTGTCCTCCCTCTGCTCGTGTCCTCCCTCCGTCCGTGTCCTCCCTCCGTCCGTGTCCTCCCTCAACCCGTGTTCTACAACCCTCTACGGGTTGCATCCTCACCCTAGGCTGGTTAAAGCAGCGGCCGTCCTCCCCAGACGGATTCATAAATTTTAACATACTATTATTAAAAATTGGTTGTTCTCATATTTAAATTAATATTATTATACATAAAAATTCTATGTATAGTTGGGCGTAGGTTAGGTTAGGTGTTTAGGTTCTGTTGGCGGTTATTTGTATTTGTAGTACGTGGGTGAAGTATTTACAGCGTTGTGGTTCGAACAACAGTCGTCAGTGAAGCACTTGTTCCGGAAGTGTTCGAACGTCATCAGTTGCGAGTCGTGTGTAAACCGTTTCTCATTCATAAACAATGGGTTTGGCGGGTGCATGGAATGGACTTTGGCCTTTGTTTATGAGGACGGGCTGTTTGATGAGGGGGCGAGCTGGGAGCAGTGGTCTTACGCTCGGCCAACGCCTTATGAGTAATTTCAACTGGGTTCGAACCCTGGACAGGGAAGGTGGCTTGCTCTTCGATACTTACCTGTTTGTCTTTGTTCCTCCAGCAGTAACTTGGGACCTCATTTTAAACCGATTTGCTAAAATTGCTTTTTGAAAAATTTGTGTGGTAAGGCTTAAAATGAGTTTTGGGATGGGAGAGCCCTAAGACTGATAAATTCTATTTCCATCTGTGCATAAGAAAACAAAAAGTTCCGACGTACAGGCTTGAATCAGGGGCTAGATTCACGAAAGCACTTACGCAAGCACTTGCGAACCTGTACATCTTTTCTCAATCTTTGGCGGCTTTGTTCCCAATTATTAAACAGTTAATGAGCTCCGAAGCACCAGGAGGCTGTTTATAACAATAACAACAGTTGCAGGCGATGAGTCACAATAACGTGGCTGAAGTATGTTGACCAGACCACACACTAGAAATTGAAGGGACGACGACGTTTCGGTCCGTCCTGGACCATTCTCAAGTCGATTGTGATGAGGACAGGTAGGGACAGGCATTAAATAGGCAAGAGAGAGCTGAGGAGGAAAGTCAGGTGTAGGGGATAGTAGTAATGAGAACTGCAGCAGGCCTATTGGCCCATACGAGGCAGCTCCTATTATAACCACCGAAGGAGATAGTAATAGGAATAAGAAGAGGATAGCAAGGGAGCGTAGAAGACAATGAACAGAAAAAGGGAGAAGAGAGAAAGAAAGAGAAAGAAAGAAATGGAAGGGGGAAAGCTTATGTTAAGTCACGTTTGTTAGAAAGATTAGAGCATTTGAGTATATACTGTGAAAGGGAAGAGTCCACAGCAACAAAGCCAGGACTCAAGTTCATGTTGGGTACATTGTTAATAAGAGCCGATTCTACAAGACGGCGTCTGTGTAGAGTAGAGGCAGGAAAGATTATTTTGGAGGAAGACCAATCAATGGGATGATTAGAATCCCTCACATGGCAGAAGAGAGCATTGTTAGTGTCTGCAGACATAACACTTCTCTTGTGTTCTTTAAGTCTGTCATTCAGTGTACGGCCAGTTTCGCCAAAGTATTGGAGAGGACAAGATGAACAGGAAATAGAGTAGACACCAGCAGCATTAGAAGCAGGAGGAGCAGTGTGAACTAGATTGCTACGAAGTGTGTTAGTTTGCCGAAAGGCGAGTTTAAATATAACAATTTAAAAATGTTGAGAAAATAACAACAGTTGAATGGAAAGTTTTCATGCTTGTAAACTGTTTAATAAATGTAACCAAACCCGTTAAAGATTGAGGAAAGATGTACACGTTCGCAAGTCCTTGCGTAAGTGCTTTCGTGAATCTGGCCCCTGATCTCTTACTTCGTTATATAAATATTCCAAATATTGGACATACAATTTCATCAAAGACGCGTAGAATGACAATGTGTGAGTGAGTAGGAAATACTGCACCTTCAAGGCTCTCACATGCTTGAGGGTAACTGGAGACAAGCAAACATTCAGATAAACACGACCAACAGAAAAGACTGTCAATATAGACGCAGATAAGCAAAGGATGAAACGCAGACAAGGCGAGGAATCACAGCGTAGTTGCAAGTCGGTGATGAGGGCTCTTGGCACGACCAAGGAAGACCATGGGAAGGGAAGAGGAGAGAGGGACAAGGATGAAGGAGGAGGAGGAGGTAGGAAGAAAGGTAGAGGGCGAGGCTGTGGGTGTTGAGAGAGGCGAGCAAGAACCTTGGCGGGAGCCACGGTCCCTGAGTGTCTAGTTACACCCCCGCTCCTGTGCCAGGTAAGTCCACTACGGGCTCACCATAGCCCGTGCTACTTGCCCCGCTCCTGTGCCAGGTAAGTCCACTACGGGCTCACCATAGCCCGTGCTACTTGCCCCGCTCCTGTGCCAGGTAAGTCCACTACGGGCTCACCATAGCCCGTGCTACTTGCCCCGCTCCTGTGCCAGGTAAGTCCACTACGGGCTCACCATAGCCCGTGCTACTTGCCCCGCTCCTGTGCCAGGTAAGTCCACTACGGGCTCACCATAGCCCGTGCTACTTGCCCCGCTCCTGTGCCAGGTAAGTCCACTACGGGCTCACCATAGCCCGTGCTACTTGCAACTTTTGTTCCAAGTAGAACTTGGAACTTTTGTTCCAAGTAGCTGAATCTAAAAAAACAACCCTGAGTGCCCCAGACGAGGTCCATCTTCACCACTGTTCTCCTCACCTCCTCTAACTAAGTTAGTGTTTTTGACCTGAAGACCTGATAATAGTCCACGATGGACTGAAGCGTAATGACTTCCCTAATTTCCACATGTGTGAGATGGGTTCCTAATTACTGACTTAATGATCATCATCAAACCCCACTAGTTATGTCGTCCCTATTATCTACGCTCCAATTACCACATGCATAAGTTATCATAATAATTAAAAACTAACTTTAACAAATATTTTACGATGGAGGGAGTCATTAGCTCTCCAACAGCAATAGTTAAACTCTGTGATAATCACATTTATTGCGGTCACATTTACCCGTCCATAACTGAGCCCTTGGATATGTTAGCTCTACAAACTCATAACTACACGTGTGTGTGTATAATGGGAAGAGAGACGGCAATGACAGATGAGTGGCTATAGAAGGAGAGATGATGAGAGCATCAAGTGATGAATGTGTGTGTGTGTGTGTGTGTGTGTGTGTGTGTGTGTGTGTGTGTGTGTGTGTGTGTGTGTGTGTGTGGGATGAGTCTCACACACACAAGGTGGAGGGTGGCGTGGCCGCCCGTAAATATTGGCAGAGGATAATGACATCTTTGGAGAGCTCTCCCAAATATAAGCCTAACTCATGCGTCGCCCACAGAGGACCACGGAGGTCCACGGAGGTCCACGGAGGTCCACGGAAGTCCACAGAGGACCATGGAGGTCCACGGAAGACCACAGAGGAAGCTGTTAAGGGATCCTGTACGCCAGCAGAGTGCTCCAGGCAGTATGGGTTCGAGTCACTTCTGGGGTGTGAGTTTTCAGTTACATATATATATATATATATATATATATATATATATATATATATATATATATATATATATATATATATATATATATATATATACGGTACTAGCACCACTTCAACATTTGTATAATGGATTCGACGTAAATATAATCACGTATATTACCGTCTCTTAACTACCAAAACGAGCGTAAGTAGTTCAAATATATAATACACAAATACTGTATACCCACTATCTAACCTCTCCAACAGTTTCCCTTGTGTATTTTTACCAGTAAAACACTGTTAATAATAATAATAATAATAATAATAATAATAATAATAATAATAATAATAATAATAATAATATTATTATTATTATTATTATCAAGAGAGAAAATGACAGAGAACTTATTAAAGCAGTAGCAGGTAAACTGTGATGGTTATTACTACAACTTTTTGACATCTGCTGGTTAACGACCCAATTATGACTCGCCGTTTAATACGAATAGTTTTGTATTTCCGGAACACTTTTGATAAGGAGTGACAAAACGAGACTTTGCTCCGGATCACGTTGATGGATGCCAGTGTAGCATATGCTGCCCTCGTTATTCTGCTGATGAGTGAGTGTGGAGGTAGACCTCCAGTTATGTCAACTCCTAATTGACATAACTCCTCCTCTTCCTCACAAGATGGAAGTTGCCTTCCCTTCATCCTGTACCGTGTTTGAGGTCTGCTTCCTCCAACCATTCTCATAACTTTCAATTTGTCAAGATTAAGGTTAGTAACCATTTATCAGACCATCTTCAGAGATTGTCTAGGTAGTTTAGTACTGCTTTTCAGTTCTGATTCGCCTCATTAACTTAGCATCGTCAGCAAAGTAAGAATGCTATTATTTCTTCTGTTAGATCATTAACATATATTAGTTACAGGATGGGCCCCTAGCCCTGAACCTTGAGGTGTTATTTCACTCACTACACCTCTCCGTTCTCATAGCTGTCTTTGTGTAGACTCTTTACCGTTGTCTGGTCACTAGTTCATTTACCGACATCTTCCTCCTCATGTCGCTATGTAGTGGATTACGCTGATCCTTGGTCTTGGCTGCTATACCATTTTCATACTGATTCTCTGCTGCTCCACGAATTTCTGTGAATTCATTTACATATATTTATATACTCTTGTATATATGTTGTGATTCTCCTCTGTTCTGTCTCAACCACTTGGCCTGGACGGTAGTGCGACGGTCTCTCTTCTTGCAGGTCGGCGTTCAATCCCCAACAGTCCAAGTAGTTGGGCATCATTCCTTTCCCCCGTCCTATCCCAAATTCTTTTCCTGACCCCATCCAAGTGGTAAATAGTCGCAATGGCTTGGCGCGTTCCCCTAATAGTTCTCTCTCTCCTCTATTCTGTGTTCTCTGTATTTGTCCAAGCTCTTCAACTTCTCCTACATTGACACACACACATTGACACACACACATTGACACATACACACACATTGAGCATTTCATGCTCAATGTGTGTGTATTCACCTAGTTGTTCTTGTGGGGGTTGAGCTCTGCTCTGTGTGTGTGTGTGTGTGTGTGTGTGTGTGTGTGTGTGTGTGTGTGTGTGTGTGTTACACTGCTACTCAGACAAGCCTGCGTCTAAATACCTTTCTGTGGGCAAATATGAGGAGGAGGCACTTAAGCATTTAAGTCTCGACACCTCAGTATACACAGTGTGGGTGCCACTCTGGGCCGGGAGAAGCAAGACGAATGCCGCCCATAACAATCACCCATAACTCTTTTCGCCCCTATTGTTCCCCTCCCCTGATGTTACCTTGCTCTTAATGTGTTCCTCGCCCGCTGAACCAACCACTATTCCACCACCATAATGGCTTCGGTCCCACCCCCAGACCTGACGGAGAGTTCCCACCCCCAGACCTGACGGAGAGTTCCCACCCCCAGACCTGACGGAAAGGTCCCACGCCCAGACCTGACGGAAAGGTCCCACGCCCAGACCTGACGGAAAGGTCCCACCCCCAGACCTGACGGAAAGGTCCGACCCTCAGACCTGACGGAAAGGTCCGACCCTCAGACCTGACGGAAAGGTCCCACCCCCAGACCTGTCGGAAAGGTCCCACCCCCAGACCTGACGGAAAGGTCCCACCCCCAGACCTGTCGGAAAGGTCCCACCCCCAGACCTGACGGAAAGGTCCCACCCCCAGACCTGACGGAAAGGTCCCACCCTCAGACCTGACGGAAAGGTCCCACCCCCAGACCTGACGGAAAGGTCCCACCCCCAGACCTGACGGAAAGGTCCCACGCCCAGACCTGACGGAAAGGTCCCACCCCCAGACCTGACGGAAAGGTCCCACCCCCAGACCTGACGGAAAGGTCCGACCCCCAGACCTGACGGAAAGGTCCGACCCTCAGACCTGACGGAAAGGTCCCACCCCCAGACCTGACGGAAAGGTCCCACCCCCAGACCTGACGGAAAGGTCCCACCCCCAGACCTGTCGGAAAGGTCCCATCCCCAGACCTGACGGAAAGATCCCACCCCCAGACCTGACGGAAAGGTCCCACCCCCAGACCTGACGGAAAGGTCCCACCCCCAGACCTGTCGGAAAGGTCCCATCCCCAGACCTGACGGAAAGGTCCCACCCCCAGACCTGACGGAAAGGTCCCACCCCCAGACCTGACGGAAAGGTCCCACCCCCAGACCTGTCGGAAAGGTCCCATCCCCAGACCTGACGGAAAGGTCCCATCCCCAGACCTGACGGAAAGGTCCCACCCCCAGACCTGATATTCATAACTATATTGAAACGAGTGATAAAAATCATAAAATGTATTGCCGAAACTGAACGAAATAATTATAATATGTTAATATCTCAGTTGAGAAGGAAGGTTGCTCACGTCATATAATGAGGAAGGAGGGTTAGGAAAGATGTCGCGGGCGGAGCGCTGGCGACAAGTGTGGGCGGAAGTGAGACACATCCGGCGGAAGACCTGGGCGATAGTGCCGGAGAAAAATGCAATATTGATTTAAGTTGTTGGTGTGATTGGGAGGGAAAGGTGGCCCATTGTGGAAGAGATAGCCACGAGCACACGCTCTCTCTCTCTCTCTCTCTCTCTCTCTCTCTCTCTCTCTCTCTCTCTCTCTCTCTCTCTCTCTCTCTCTCTCTCTCTCTCTCTCTCACTCACACACACACACACACACAGTGAAGTTTGCTCAGCTCGACATAAGGGCCTTGCGGCTGAGTGGACAGCGTTTGCGGGTCGAAGTCCTAATGGCTCGGGTTCGATTCCCGGCGGAGGCGGAAAAAACAAATGGGCAAAGTTTCTCATAGTCCAAAAGGAAGAAAACGAAGTGCAAATGAGGACCCCATGGTTTAATGAGGGATGTAACTTTGGCAAAGCAACTAAGTACAAGGGCGTGGAAAAATTATAGAAATAACAGGACACCAGAGAGCAGAGAAAGGTACCAGACGGCTCAGGGTGAGAAGAGAGGCAGAAAGACAATACGAAAATGACATAGCAAGTAAGAAAAAGACGCGACCTAAATTACTGAACAGCCACATCAGAAGGAAAACAACAGTGAAGGAACAGGTAATGAAAATGAGGATAGAGGCAGACATGTTCACTGCAAATGACAATTAACTGTGCGAGGAACTAAATAAGAAATTCCAGGAGGTCTTCACATTAGAGCAAGGAAACGTTCCAGACATAAGATAAGGAATATCTAACCAGACACCACTAGAGAAGTTTGTGGTTACCAGTGGGGAGGTAAGGAAGCTTTTGCTTGAGTTGGATGTGATAAAAGCTGTAGGCCTCCAGGAATCTCACTATGGATACTAAGTGTTCACTATGGATACTAAGTGTTCACTATGGATACTAAGTGTTCACTATGGATACTAAGTGTTCACTATGGATACTAAGTGTTCACTATGGATACTAAGTGTTCACTATGGATACTAAGTGTTCACTATGGATACTAAGTGTTCATTATGGATACTAAGTGTTCACTATGGATACTAAGTGTTCACTATGGATACTAAGTGTTCACTATGGATACTAAGTGTTCACTATGGATACTAAGTGTTCACTATGGATACTAAGTGTTCACTATGGATACTAAGGATGCCAGTGTCCGGTGAGTGACGGTGACGCCAGTAAGTGTCCGGTGAGTGACGGTGATAGCAGTACGCAGGACCCAAATCAGAAAATGGGACAATATGTCACTTTCGCGAGCCGCTTCCATTTTCTAGTACGACGATTTTTGGCCTTAGGTAGCGTATACGTCAAAATGCGACGTGCTATTAGGAGGACGGGTTGCATCAATATTGATGAGCTGTCGCCTTGCATTTTAATAGCTTTTTCATGACTTGTAGATAGGAGAAAGTTGTGAGAGTGTTGTGATGTTACAGGAAGCTGAAGTAAGTGTTGTAAAGACGTTATGCCAGAGGAAGATACAACACGTGTTATGAAGATGTTGTTGTGATATCACAGGAAGATAGCAGGGGTGAAAGGGTAGAGCTGGGCATGCGACCTGGCGTCATTGAGCCGGTGAAGCAGAGGCGGCCTGACCTGGCACTCCTCCAGGCAGCGAGAGGAGTGCCAGAGGTCTCAGGTGCCCAGCCACGACGTTACATATATCTATATTTATATCTACATATATATCTACCCCCCCCCCCTCTAATTACCACTTATTAATTCTAATAGAAAACATACAGTTCTCAATTGCATTATTTGTATATATTGACCGCTGACTCGTTCATCCCATACAGTTTGTCTCAGGATATTTACGTATGAACATCCGGGTGTTGAGTGCCTCTCCTCGTACGTTTCAGATATATGTTCACTTATATATTTTAGGTTGTCAAACACATAGGACAAAATCTTACTGAAGCGACCATATGAGTCATAAATACTCATACTCCGCCCAAGTAAAACAGAAACAAGCAACACTTAGTGGGCCAGCCAGAGGCTTAGGGCCCGCGCAGGAATATCCCTGGAAAATAAAAAAAAAGATCCCCTAATCTTAAACATGACCCCCCTAATCTGGAACATGATCCCCTAATCGCCTTAAAACCAGGTCCCCCAATTATTGCTGCGCAAAGAGACAGTGACGGGAGGGTTCCAGGTGTTCAGACCCTGTTCAAACCCTGTTCAAAGCAGAGTCGTTGTCACTTGCACGACGTACAGGTTATCTTGAGATGATTTCGGGGCTTTAGTGTCCCCGCGGCCCGGTCCTCCACCAGGCCTCCACCCCCAGGAAGCAGCCCGTGACAGCTGACTAACACCCAGGTACCTATTTTACTGTTAGGTAACAGGGGCAAAGGGTGAAAGAAACTCTGCCCATTGTTTCTCGCCGGCGCCTGGGATCGAACCCAGGACCACAGGATCACAAGACCAGCGTGCTGTCCGCTCGGCCGACCCGCTCCCCACGGTGACGACACTGACTACCACACTATACAGATTGGCTCCTTCAATTTAAAAACTCATTTTGTGTGTGTAGCTGATGGTGTTTACAAGCGTGTCAGGATAAGCTTGGTGTGATAGCCACTCACCAGATCATGTTATCTCTCTGGGTATTGAAGCGGTTGTCTCTCCGCTGGTCTGGCAGCACAAGTCTTATGGCTGTAACAGGCAAGTCGCGGCACCCGTGATGTAACATGAACACTGGCAGCCTGGAAGTTTGGGTAACTGTGCAACAGATATGCAGGAACCCAGAGGAAAGGAGGAATGGGAGTTCAACAAAAATCTACTCTTGGAGTTGAACTAGGAGAGGAGGTATTGTGTTAGAGATTGTTCTTGAGGCATAATCACAGGGTTTAACAGTTCTGTTTCCAGAAGAGTGAGTTTTATTGGTATTTGTAGCCTCTGATTTCCTTCTTCGAGTTGAACTCGCCAGTATTAGTGCTACCCAAGCATGGCTTGTTGATATCACGTGATCAGAAATGTTTACAGTAAGGAATTGGTTGTAATTAATGTTGTTAATGGTTAGGATGAATAAAATGTTATAATTGTTGATAATGGAGTCTCATTGATAAGTAACTCGAACGTTCAGAGAGGACAATCAGGACCAGTTATTTCTCTTCATTATTATCCCACTATAATTATCTGTTCACTCTCGTTTTCATACAGATCTAACTCTTCAACGGACTCACAGACCATTTATAACACATGCAAGAAATTTCCTTTGAGTTGACCAGACCACACACTAGAAGGTGAAAGTTCCTTTGAGTTCCCCATCACTTCTGCCACAAAAATTCCTTGAATTATCTGGCAATTATTCATCTTGTAAGTGTGAATTATACCAGCTTCACACTAAGGCTTCTGATCAAGATGAGGCAATGTAACATGCAAGAGTTTTCTTGCGAGTCACAACAAAGACTTCACCATCGCCACCACAAATGTGCAATTCACAACTCGTGAGCAAATACGACAGGACGTCTGGGTAAATCTTTAGCAACAGTCAGGAAGCCGCAGTAATCTGCCAGAATGGTCCCTTATACTTACGCTTTATTGATCCCAATCACAGGAATGGTCATAACATGCGTACTGATTGTAGACCTTAGCAGTGATAGCAGGTCAAGTGAAAGACGGCAGCGTATTCCCTTTCATTTACATAAGTGAAATGTTATTACACACATTATTATATGAAAGGTGTGTGTGTGTATATATATATATAATATATATATATTATATTTAATTCACTTGGATCATCGGAACTTCGAACCACAGATCACAGAAACAGCAGCGTACACCTCTACCTACTGAGCCATCAGTACCCCTTAATAAGGGGTACTGATGGCTGAATAGATGAATGGATAGACAGAACCACAGATGGGTGGATAGAAAGATAGATGGATCCACAAGAGCCCCTTAGTGGAGGCCTCAAGAGGATTCCTTATGGCTTCCACTGAAGCTGAATCATGTCATGGTCCAGTCGTCTAGTGTGTGTGTGTGCCTGGGAGCACCCTGCGCATAGGTTCGAATCCGTGTCATAGCTCCTACGGATTTTCTCATTGATGTAGTCACGTTAGTGTGATTACTCTGTGTGTGGTGGAACAATTCCAATAAGATCAAACAATTCATATTATGTCAAACAGTTCAAAATAGGTTAAATATTATAAATTAGGAGGCAATTATATGTTGAACTTGAGAAAGTAGCGAAACTTAGGTTTAATAATGCAGATTAAGCCAAAAAAATAAAAATTAGGTTAACTTATTTAAATAAGGTCAACAATTTCATATAGTTCACAGTTCATATTATATCAAAAAGTTAAAATAAGATTTAACAAATTGTTTTTAATTAATAACAATAATTAATAACAATTATTGTTATTAAACAATAACATAAAACAAAGCGTTCGAATTTCATCATATAGTTCAAAATTAGATCACACAGTTCGAATTAAACCAAATGATACAATAGAGGTACAAAAACTAATCAAATGTGACCAAACTAACAAATTTGGTCCCAACATTTCCCATTATGCCAGACAGTAAAATTAAGACAGTTAAAATTTGATTAAAGCGTTTAAATAATGAGAAACAAAAATGCTCACCGAACTGGACGCTCACCAAAAATCTCTTCCCAATATACTTTTTATCATCTGCTTCATTATCTTGAGGACAATCAAAAAAATGCACAGCTTTAAAAAAAAAAGTGGCAGTGAATTGAAGGAAAATTGGTTAAAAACGTTAAATGGACTCCATCACCTGCGTGATGGAGTGGGATAGACGACGACCATGACGACCACGACCAGTGGACGACCACAACATGACGACCACGACCAGTGGACGACCACGACCAGTGGACGACCACGACATGACGACCACGACCAGTGGACGACCACAACATGACGACCACGACCAGTGGACGACCACGACATAACGACCACGACCAGTGGACGACCACAACATAACGACCACGACCAGTGGACGACCACGACATGATGACCACGACCAGTGGACGACCACGACCAGTGGACGACCACGACCAGTGGACGACCACGACATAACGACCACGACCAGTGGACGACCACGACATAACGACCACGACCAGTGGACGACCACGACCAGTGGACGACCACGACCAGTGGACGACCACGACCAGTGGACGACCACGACATGATGACCACGACCAGTGGACGACTGCAACATGAATAGTGTGAGGTTGTTTGTTGTTTAAGATTCGTTACCTGGAACTAAAAGTTCCAGGTAGCACGGGCTATGGTGAGCCCGTAGTAATAGAGTGAGGGAGGGAGGGAATTAGTGTGAGTGCTGTAATCCATCCAGCGCTCTAAGTACCATAAATGGTATTTAACATCATTGGTCATCAGTCATCCCCCCCCCCCCTTCCCCCCGCCGCCCTCCCAGATGCTGGTGTAACAGTCTGGTGTGTGAGGGCCTCAGGCTCGCCAGGTCTGGCAGTGTTGTAGATGAGTTACAATGATCACAGCCTTGCAGGATTACGCTTATCAGCAGTGATCATTGTACACGTGGCACTTGCTGATTGATCGCCAACACGTACAATGATGACTATGGCAATGGTGGTAGTGGTGGTACCATTGGTGCGTTACAATGGTGGTGGTGGTGGTACCATTGGTGCGTTACAATGGTGGCAGTGGTGGTACCAATGGTACGTTACAATGGTGGCAGTGGTGGTACCATTGGTACGTTACAATGGTGGCAGTGGTGGTACCATTGGTACGTTACAAAATATGTCAAGACTGGTGACAGGTCCTCAGCTGGTGAACCTTGTCAAGACTGGTGACAGGTCCTCAGCTGGTGAACCTTGTCAAGACTGGTGACAGGTCCTCAGCTGGTGAACCTTGTCAAGACTGGTGACAGGTCCTCAGCTGGTGAACCTTGTCAAGACTGGTGACAGGTCCTCAGCTGGTGAACCTTGTCAAGACTGGTGACAGGTCCTCAGCTGGTGAACCTTGTCAAGACTGGTGACAGGTCCTCAGCTGGTGAACCTTGTCAAGACTGGTGACAGGTCCTCAGCTGGTGAACCTTGTCAAGACTGGTGACAGGTCCTCAGCTGGTGAACCTTGTCAAGACTGGTGACAGGTCCTCAGCTGGTGAACCTTGTCAAGACTGGTGCCAGGTCCTCAGCTGGTGAACCTTGTCAAGACTGGTGACAGGTCCTCAGCTGGTGAACCTTGTCAAGACTGGTGACAGGTCCTCAGCTGGTGAACCTTGTCAAGACTGGTGACAGGTCCTCAGCTGGTGAACCTTGTCAAGACTGGTGACAGGTCCTCAGCTGGTGAACCTTGTCAAGACTGGTGACAGGTCCTCAGCTGGTGAACCTTGTCAAGACTGGTGACAGGTCCTCAGCTGGTGAACCTTGTCAAGACTGGTGACAGGTCCTCAGCTGGTGAACCTTGTCAAGACTGGTGACAGGTCCTCAGCTGGTGAACCTTGTCAAGACTGGTGCCAGGACCTCAGCTGGTGAACCACACCATTCCCCAAGGCCATGAACCCACCACGGCTGTTAACACCAACTTTAACAACGCTCAACAAAACATAGCTATTTATAACTATAACTTATGTACAGCTTCCTGTTTATCACACGAAACAGTTTTTTTTGTGGGAAATTATACATTGGTTATTATTTTATGTATTATAATACTTCAAATTTATTATTATAAATGTAAATTGAAGAAAAATTAAATATGGAAAACACTAGAAAATATTATTTGAAAAAATATTAGAAAATTTAATGGTGGATTGTAAACTCCTGAAGCCTAACATAATTTCCAATCTACTTTTAAATACGTTTTGATAATAATCAATGATGATTTTTGACAGTTGCTGCCTATAATACTACTTTGAATTATTAGCATAATTATCCAAAATCTATAACATGTTCCTATCTGTGATACACAGTAACTCGATATAGTTCTATCGTAGCGTGTTGGTTGAGAAGGTCCCTTCACCACAGTAACTATTGTATGAAGGTAGTTATCATGATGACTAACCCTCAACCCAGAAGATGGAGAAGCGATGAGTGAGTGAGTGAGTGAGTGAGTGAGTGAGTGAGTGAGTGAGTGAGTGAGTGAGTGAGTGAGTGAGTGAGTGGGTGAGTGAGAGAGAGAGAGAGCGCGAGGAGCACGCCCGCCACCACACACGCGGGTAACAGTATAGTTGAGTGAGAGCATCCGAGAGGGGGCGACGCCCTTGACTTACTCCATACTCTCCCCTTGAAAACTTTACACTTCCCTCCCTCCCCACAACCGCTCCCTCACGCCTGGAAGCCTTCCCCCTTACACCCACCCTCTCCCACGCCTGGAAGCCTTCCCCTTACACCCACCCTCTCCCACGCCTAGAAGCCTTCCCCTACACCCACCCTCTCCCATGCCTGGAAGCCTTCCCCTTACACCCACCCTCCCACGCCTGGAAGCCTTCCCCTACACCCACCCTCTCCCACGCCTGGAAGCCTTCCCCTACACCCACCCTCTCCCACGCCTGGAAGCCTTCCCCTTACACCCACCCTCTCCCACGCCTGGAAGCCTTCCCCTACACCCACCCTCTCCCACGCCTGCAAGTCTTCCCCTTACACCCACCCTCTCCCACGCCTGGAAGCCTTCCCCTACACCCACCCTCTCCCACGCCTGGAAGCCTTCCCCTTACACCCACCCTCTCCCACGCCTGGAAGCCTTCCCCTACACCCACCCTCTCCCACGCCTGCAAGTCTTCCCCTTACACCCACCCTCTCCCACGCCTGGAAGCCTTCTCCTACACCCACCCTCCCACCCTCTCCCACGCCTGCAAGCCTTCCCCTACACCCACCCTCCCACCCTCTCCCACGCCTGGAAGCCTCCCCTACACCCACCCTCTCCCACGCCTGGAACCCTTCACACCTTGACAGCATTAAGAGAGCCTGCCACCTTGCCTCAGTGTCGTGGTGTAAAGGTCCACCACCCAGCTTCTTGACTTTCCTGCCCCGACCTCCATTGCCATCTTGAAAACTTCCCCACTCCAACTTTACAGCTTCCGGAACCTCTTAAACATTTTAAGAGAGTTATAACCCAGATCGAGTACCATCCAAGTTAAACTAACCGAGCTACCTTTATATTCCTCACTTTATTAAACAATTTTGAGGTCAACGACCACCGTGAAGTTCATTTTCACCTGCGTCTGATTATAATACTCAGGGTCAGATCCACGAAGCAGTTACGCAAGCACTTACGAACCTGTACATCTTTCCCCAAACTTTGACGGCTTTGGTTACATTTATTAGTTTACAAGTATGAAAACTTTCCAATCAACTTGTTATTGTTATAAACAGCCCCCTGGTGCTTCGGAGCTCATTAACTGTTTAATAATTGTAAACAAAGCCGCTGAAGATTGAGAAAAGATGTAAAGGTTCGTAATTGCTTGCGTAACTGCTTCGTGAATCTGGTCCCAGAAAACCAGTAGTAGCCGTGAGAAGAATTCGAACCTGCACGGTGTGTACTCCCAAGCACACGCCTTAAACCACTGGACCACAATATGCTACAAGAGTGATGTAACCAGCTGGGACTCGAGTGAATCGTCTAGGCACCTGAACCTGAGACCTTCAGCCGATACTAAAGCAGAGTTTCCCCCACATTGCCTCCATACACTCTGGTGTAGTACAGGAGTTCTACCTCATATGCTTCTCTTTACATGCACAAAGAAGCGTCAAGCTATTCTCATTGTTCATCACTCATTAACGTGATGAACAATGTTACAATGACGCAGTAAGGTCAACAGTACGCGACACCGTGTATAATGTACCCGAGGACTTAACGCAAGTACAGGATTCTGATTCTTTCATGGTACCATATATGGCTTGTCATCAAGAGTAATCACCCAATCTCAGTTTAACGAGAGTACACTGGCAGCGGGCTCTCTGTGTATGGATCTGCTCAGATTGTGAAGGGTTAAAGTTCTCCCTCCTCCTCGTCGTGTCGGAGGAGGGAGAGTGATGACACTTCAAGTGTGTCACCCCTCTCGAGGGTAACTGTTGTGTGTGTGGGTGAGCAAACACACTTCAGTTTAGGAGTGTAACCATCTACTCCAGTAACGGTGTCTTAGTGCCACGGGCTGTGTTAGTGCCTTGGTAATGTATGGTCTTGGTGGCACGTAAGACATGGGTTTAATTAGTGGGCGAGTACCTCCATCTCGACCTGTTCCAGGGGGTCGAGACTAAGGTCTTCACACCTTACCATTCAGGGCGACGGGAAGGAGTTACTGCTGCGTGTGGTTGGGCTCAGTTGTTGAATGTGACACTCTAATACATTATGATATGACGTAATGTAGTCACTAAGTTTATTGAATACATTTATTTAGCTCTACACGTGTCTTTCCGTCATCATATTTTCCGAGTATAAGCAGTCCTCGTGGTGTAGCGGTAAGACACTCGCCTAATGTTTCCCGAGCCCTTTGTCCTGGGTTCGTATCCTGGCCGGGGAGGATTTACTGGGCGTCAGTTCTTAACTGTAGCCTCTGTTTACCTAACAGTAAAATAGGTACCTGGTTGCTAAACGATTTGGTGGGGTCGTATTCCAGGAACATAGGATTATGGACCTGCCCGAAACGCTAGGCGTACTAGTGGCTGTACAAGACTGTAAGAACTCTTGTATATAAATAAATAAATAAATAAAGTAGTGCCCTGTTATTTTGCTCTGCTATTAAATTATTGCTACTTGTTATTAACTGTGTTGGCTCCGGGTACCAAGACGTCGTAGCCTCAAACACTGAACATAAAGTCGGTGTGAGAACCCGTTAGTTTATCCTCTAGATTGTTTAAGCAGTTGAGGGACTAACGACCCATTGATGGGAGGTACCTGTACCTGTGGGATGGAGACGAGGGTTGTCCCTTAAGTGTCCACCAATGGGCCCCTGTAGTTGCAGATCCCTGCACACCCTGGCACCTGACCCTTTCTCTCCACCTGAGATAAGTCCCCTACGGGCTCACCATAGCCCGTGCTACTTGGAACTTTTTGTTCCAGGTAGTGAATCTTAAGCAACAACACCTGAGATGCAGCAGACCTCGGCGGTTGGTCACGCATGTTGCCGTCACCTTCGGCAAACTGCCGTCTTGCAGTGTGACCACCACCAGTATTGGTGCTGTTGCGGCCAACTGAAGGTTGTTGCAGCCACCCAACAAATATAGCCCTCATGCCTATGTACTCAGTAGTAAGCCGGGGAACGTATAAAATTTCAGTTGGGCAGTGTTGCTTCTGACATCTTTCCTATTAAGGCAAGTCTCATACTACAGTGATAGAGCTTCTGCCTCACGCTTGTGGGGCGACGGTTTGAGTCTCCTAGTGCCCAAGTGAATAAAAATAAGCAATATTAACAAAGGTGGCTACTTCAACTCTTTCTGTCTATAAACCGCCAAAAGCGGCCTCCCGGACTAAGCCCTAAGAACTAGAGGCTATACAGCCAGGAGGAGGTGGTTGACTACACGAAATACCACTAATGAAATGATCTCCCCAAGACGTGTACGGCCAGACTGATGATACGTAAACAAAAAGCCACAGCCTTGAACTACCCAATTCCAATTTCGGGGGAAATTGCTCGTGTAAGCCATTTCCCAGCTGAGGATAAGGCTAAGTACCCGGGGCATGAGATAGAGCAGGTTGGTGGTGGTGGTGGTGGTGGTGGTGGTGGTGGTTGGGGGGGGGGGACTGAGTGGTGAGGGTTTACCCTGCCTCACCTGGCGGGGTAAACTAGCCTGCCTCGCCATCAGCCCTCCCTCACCTTCTCCTGCCTCGCCATCAGCCCTCCCTCACCTTCTCCTGCCTCGCCATCAGCCCCTTCACCTTCTCCTGCCTCGCCAATTTCCTTCCCTTATTTTAAGCAGCCAAGCAGTGATGGTCCAGATTTGAAAACTCGACCCATCGCTCACGTGGACTCACTCACTCACTCACTCTCTCTCTCTCTCTCTCTCTCACTCACTCTCTCACCATTTTCGCAAAATGTTTCAAGTATGATCACAATATCTGCCAGTCATGCGGCAACATCTCTACACACTTTAAGACAGCGTTGTGTGTGTGTGGACGCGGAGGGGTTGAAGGCATCACAACGCGTGGAACACTGTCACCAGTACATCCCGTCCTACGTCCACTTTCGGCCATATTGGTAAACGGCCAAACGCGACGTTATTTTTAAGAGGACAGGTTGAAGTGAGCCCGATATTTGTGCCCAGGACGCCAGCGCCCGACACGTGCAGGGAACACCTAACACAGCAGGCAACTGACCTCATAGTATCTCACTGTTTTACTCTCCTGGCCAATATACTCACCTAGTTGTGCTTGTGGGGGTTGAGCTCTGGCTCTTTCGGCCCGCCTCTCAACTGTCAATCAACAGGTGTACAGGTTCCTGAGCCTACTGGGCTCTATCATATCTACATTTGAAACTGTGTATGGAGTCAGCCTCCACCACATTACTTCCTAATGCATTCCATTTGTTAACTACTCTGACACTGAAAAAGTTCTTTCTAACGTCCCTGTGGCTCATTTGGGTACTCAGTTTCCACCTGTGTGGAAATGTATACATTACTTTGTCCCCTTAATCTTGCATTATCCTCTTTCCATTAGCACATTAAATGGTCCAGTTACCTAATATTACAGTGTTCCCATGATCCAGTAACCAGCATTACATTTGGTTGGAAATGTATCATTACAGGACATGCAGGTGTTGCTGTTGTAACATCTCAAGACATTCCAGGATATTACTACAGCTGTTAATACAACCGTTGATCAATGGCTCTACACGGTGAGGTATGTCCTGCTACTCGCTGTGTCTATACTGACAGCTGACTGTATTAACAAGATATTATTCAAGAATGAAGTCTACTTGATGCAGGGTTAGTCAATAAGCTGTTACGGTGGTCTTAATGGCCATCCCTGAGGTTAATTGGCCAAAATAACTCTTCAATAGTCGATAGGCCTAAATACCCATCCAGAGATTGATAGGCAATAATAACCCTCCAGAGGTTGATAATACATAATAACCCTCCAGAGGTTAATAACCAATAATAACCCTCCAGAGGTTGATAGACCTTAATAACCCTCCAGAGGTTGATAGACCTTAATAACCCTCCAGAGGTTGATAGACCTTAATAACCCTCCAGAGGTTGATGGACCTTAATAACCCTCCAGAGGTTGATAGACCTTAATAACCCTCCAGAGGTTGATAGACCTTAATAACCCTCCAGAGGTTGATAGACCTTAATAACCCTCCAGAGGTTGATAGACCTTAATAACCCTCCAGAGGTTGATAGATCTTAATAACCCTCCAGAGGTTGATAGACCTTAATAACCCTCCAGAGGTTGATAGACCTTAATAACCCTCCAGAGGTTGATAGACCTCAATACCCATCCAGAGGTTGATAGACCTTAATAACCCTCCAGAGGTTGATAGATCTTAATAACCCTCCAGAGGTTGATAGATCTTAATAACCCTCCAGAGGTTGATAGACCTTAATAACCCTCCAGAGGTTGATAGACCTTAATAACCCTCCAGAGGTTGATAGACCTTAATAACCCTCCAGAGGTTGATAGACCTCAATACCCATCCAGAGGTTAATAGACCTCAATACCCATCCAGAGGTTGATAGACCTCAATACCCATCCAGAGGTTGATAGACCTCAATACCCATCCAGAGGTTGATAGACCTCAATACCCATCCAGAGGTTGATAGACCTCAATACCCATCCAGAGGTTGATAGACCTCAATACCCATCCAGAGGTTGATAGACCTTAATAACCCTCCAGAGGTTGATAATACATAATAACCCTCCAGAGGTTAATAACCAATAATAACCCTCCAGAGGTTAATAACCAATAATAACCCTCCAGAGGTTAATAACCAATAATAACCCTCCAGAGGTTAATAACCAATAATAACCCTCCAGAGGTTAATAACCAATAATAACCCTCCAGAGGTTAATAACCAATAATAACCCTCCAGAGGTTAATAACCAATAATAACCCTCCAGAGGTTAATAACCAATAATAACCCTCCAGAGGTTAATAACCAATAATAACCCTCCAGAGGTTAATAACCAATAATAACCCTCCAGAGGTTAATAACCAATAATAACCCTCCAGAGGTTAATAACCAATAATAACCCTCCAGAGGTTAATAACCAATAATAACCCTCCAGAGGTTAATAACCAATAATAACCCTCCAGAGGTTAATAACCAATAATAACCCTCCAGAGGTTAATAACCAATAATAACCCTCCAGAGGTTAATAACCAATAATAACCCTCCAGAGGTTAATAACCAATAATAACCCTCCAGAGGTTAATAACCAATAATAACCCTCCAGAGGTTAATAACCAATAATAACCCTCCAGAGGTTAATAACCAATAATAACCCTCCAGAGGTTAATAACCAATAATAACCCTCCAGAGGTTAATAACCAATAATAACCCTCCAGAGGTTAATAACCAATAATAACCCTCCAGAGGTTAATAACCAATAATAACCCTCCAGAGGTTAATAACCAATAATAACCCTCCAGAGGTTAATAACCAATAATAACCCTCCAGAGGTTAATAACCAATAATAACCCTCCAGAGGTTAATAACCAATAATAACCCTCCAGAGGTTAATAACCAATAATAACCCTCCAGAGGTTAATAACCAATAATAACCCTCCAGAGGTTAATAACCAATAATAACCCTCCAGAGGTTAATAACCAATAATAACCCTCCAGAGGTTAATAACCAATAATAACCCTCCAGAGGTTAATAACCAATAATAACCCTCCAGAGGTTAATAACCAATAATAACCCTCCAGAGGTTAATAACCAATAATAACCCTCCAGAGGTTAATAACCAATAATAACCCTCCAGAGGTTAATAACCAATAATAACCCTCCAGAGGTTAATAACCAATAATAACCCTCCAGAGGTTAATAACCAATAATAACCCTCCAGAGGTTAATAACCAATAATAACCCTCCAGAGGTTAATAACCAATAATAACCCTCCAGAGGTTAATAACCAATAATAACCCTCCAGAGGTTAATAACCAATAATAACCCTCCAGAGGTTAATAACCAATAATAACCCTCCAGAGGTTAATAACCAATAATAACCCTCCAGAGGTTAATAACCAATAATAACCCTCCAGAGGTTAATAACCAATAATAACCCTCCAGAGGTTAATAACCAATAATAACCCTCCAGAGGTTAATAACCAATAATAACCACCCACAGATGAGAAGACCATAATTTCCCTGCAGAAGTTGACAGGTCTTAATAGACGTTGATACGCCATAATAACCTTTCAGATGTTGATAGACAATAATAACCCTCCAGAGTTTCATAGGCCTCAATAACCCTCGAGTTGTTGATTGGCCATAATACCCCTTCAGCGGCCGATAGCCCTCGTGGCCATCCAGAGGCTGGTAGCCATAATAGCCCTCCAGAAGCTATTGATAGGCGTTAATAAGCCTCCAGAGATTAATAAGCCTTAAGCCCAATAAAAATGTTAAGAGTTATTATAATATTACAGGATATCAACAAGCTACAGTTATCACAACAGTCGTGAGTATAATATTACAGGATATCAACAAGCTACAGTTATCACAACAGTCGTGAGTATAATATTACAGGATATCAACAAGCTACAGTTATCACAACAGTCGTGAGTATAATATTACAGGATATCAACAAGCTACAGTTATCACAACAGTCGTGAGTATAATATTACAGGATATCAACAAGCTACAGTTATCACAACAGTCGTGAGTATAATATTACAGGATATCAACAAGCTACAGTTATCACAACAGTCGTGAGTATAATATTACAGGACATCAACAAGCTACAGTTATCACAACAGTCGTGAGTATAATATTACAGAACGTAAAATAAATCCTCGTGGACTATTACATGGACCAAATAATCAGTTCGCGTAATATTAACGAACATAAGAGCTTAAACCCCAACTACAAATATGTGTGTTTTTTAATTATCCTTCACCTCTTGTCTCCCATTTTCTATGAGAAATGTAATGTTTACACGAGGCAAATCCCAGCTACCAATTGCTTCCAGTTTGTAGATTGTTTGCCGTGACTAACAGTGCAAGTTGCACGCTGCTGCAGTCCAGTGCAGCCAACAATTACAAAGGGACCGAATCAATAAAATGGGGCTAAACCAATTATAAGAGATCACTTGTTACAGTTATATGGTGAAGTGGGGGAATAGGTATAGACTGATATCCCCCGCCACACACGCTAGATTTAATGGGGGGCATAATTGTATACGTTCATGCTGGTCTGTGTCGCGTGGTAATTCTTATGCTGAACTGTGTCACGTGGGAATTTTCGTGCTAATCTGTGCTACGTTGAAACTTTCATGCTTGTGTATGTCACTATTCAACTCTCATACTGGCGTGAGTCACTTCCATAAAGGTCTGTACCCCTAACTCATACTGCTCTGTACCACTAACTTATGCTAGTCTCTGTCACTACTCTATTGCTGCTCTGTGTTATTCTCATGCTGCTCTGTGCCACTAACTTTAAAGCTGATCTACTGTACTAAGCTTTCAAGCTGTTCTGTGCCGCTAACTCGCTGGTCTGTGTCACTACTCTATTGCTGCTCTGTAACTCTAAAACAGTGGTCAGCCGTCTGTGCTGACCTATCAGTAACTATGGGGGAGTAGGGTCTAGCTCTTGAGTCCCCGCCTGCCAGCCTCCTTGTACCTGTTGCGTTATAGCTGAACAATTTTGACGTGCAAATTCTTTGTCGACTCTGCCATGGGAGCCTCACAGAGCCCCACTATACAGCTCAAGCTCTACTCTATATCACACGTTGGGTGGCAAGTGTCAACATAGTTAAACACTTCTCTTTCTTCAGCAAGAGAACTTATAGTGAGCAGAACCGTAGATCAATACTGGTGTTCACATGAACGCGCCAAGTCACCTTCACACATGGGAGAATGTGTACTACATATGTGGTAAGTCCCCTTCACACATGAGAGAATGTACAGAGGATGTGGTAAGACACCTACACACATGAAGGAATGTTTACAATATAGTGAACAAGTCGTCTTGACATGAGAGAGTGTGTACTGCATATGGGATAAGAGGCCTCAACTCGGAGAATGAGTACACCAAACACTACGATTTAGCACGGCTGCAAGAGGCAAAATCTTAGATTGCATTTGCATAAAATTTCGCACAAGCAATCCACTTCCTCGCAGACGTCTTGGCAGAATTAGCAACAGCGTCAGCGAGTTTGTTTAGGAAACGAAGTATGATAGCGGGACTTTGTAAAGCTAAATTTAGCTTTACAAAAGGCAAAGCACTCAGGCAAAGTGAATTGAACATGACGAGCGTCTTAAAGCATTTCACTCGTCTTTCTCCTCTCCTCCTTCTTCCTCCCTCACCCATCACACAAAAAAGTATATAAGAAAACTACATGAACACAGACCAAGATTGTAAAAAAAATATATAAATACTTTTCCCCCCCCACATTCGGGTGGATTGAAGCCGTCGTGGCAGGTTCTAAGAGCGGCCAAGTATTCCGGATCATACCTGAACCGTTCATCTGCGGGTGTCTGGATGGCCAGATTACCAGGCACTCGAATCCGATCCTCAGATCACCTCCTTCAACACACACGACGCCTGCTCACAGTGCAAGACACACACACACTGGAAATCCCGTGAACTCCTTGCCATTCACATCCCTCATATTCAAGAGCGAGTTTGAGACACGACAAAAGGAGAAAAGATGAAGTATTTGGCGTTGAGCACGAACCATGCCTGTGGTGGCCACGTTCAGAACCCCTACATGTGACGGCCACGTTCAGAACCCCTACATGTGACGGCCACGTTCAGAACCCCTACATGTGACGGCCACGTTCAGAACCCCTACATGTGACGGCCACGTTCAGAACCCCTACATGTGACGGCCACGTTCAGAACCCCTACATGTGGTGGCCACGTTCAGAACCCCTACATGTGGTGGCCACGTTCAGAACCCCTACATGTGGTGGCCACGTTCAGAACCCCTACATGTGGTGGCCACGTTCAGAACCCCTACATGTGGTGGCCACGTTCAGAACCCCTACATGTGGTGGCCACGTTCAGAACCCCTACATGTGGTGGCCACGTTCAGAACCCCTACATGTGGTGGCCACGTTCAGAACCCCTACATGTGGTGGCCACGTTCAGAACCCCTACATGTGGTGGCCACGTTCAGAACCCCTACATGTGGTGGCCACGTTCAGAACCCCTACATGTGGTGGCCACGTTCAGAACTCATACAACGTCGCATTTTGACGTATACTCTGCCTAAGGCCAAAAATCTTCGTACTAGAAAATGGTCGCGATTCGCGAAATTGACATATTGTTCCCCTTTCTGTGTTGTGTCTTCTGGTAGGTTAGGACAAGGGCACTTTGGTACGACGGTTTCTTGACGTTGGGAAATCTTAGAAGGACGGAAGGACGGGTTGGTTTGGATCCATTTGGTTTGTTCCCCAACGACAGGAACCATATGTGTGTGTGGTGGTTTTTGTATGAACTGTGCATGTGATGAGCACTCAATGGTATATACAGGAAGGAAATACATCGACTGATAAAGATACTGCTCTCATAAAGGCCTCAGAAGATGCTATCCGTCATCTTCCACCCCCACAACTTTCAGTCCAGCCAATGTGTCGTGGTGAAACTGCCTGTGTATGCTAACCAAAACTTCCACCTTCCACCAGTCACCTCACTATTTACTAACCCCACTTTAATATCCCTCACACATAAGACGAATGGAGGTTAAGGGGGAAATTATGTTTTATATGATGTATGGCTTTATGTTCTAGCCGCAGTTATTTAATCTGATATGACTATTTCAGTCTCCGCTCTTCAATCTCCCTGTTTAAATTATTCATTCTAAAATTGGCCTTCTGCTTAAGCAGACACGACTATACCTTGTGGTGTCTGCTCAAGCAGTTCCGTATAACAATAACCCCCTCCCGCCACCACTTCCTTAGAAACACCTGAATTAACACTTAAGGATTAACAGCAAATAAAGGAGAATCAATGCCAATAGCCCAATAAGGTAAATCCATAACTAGGTGTGAAAGACTCACTCGACAATTCCCCACCTGCGCGCCAGCACCACGGAGCCCAGAAATCAATCGACATTTCCGACACGGAACATCGACAATCAACGAGAGTTAATATACTGACATGATCAACACCCGTTCCTCCTCCTCCCCCCGCCCTGAGGACGCCCATCACTCGAGGACACAGTACACCACTGGCCACGTAGGAGGCTACACCCACCACGTCTAACACCCAACGTGGACTTGGCACGTCTCCGTGCACCACCACCTGATCACTACATAATTGTTGCACCGCATTGAATTACACCCAGCACCGTCATGCTATATCTTATTGGATTACACCCAGCGCAGAATTAATGCACTTCACTGGAGTATTCCCAGCACATAACTACTACTGCACCTCACTGGAGTCCACCCACCAATGAGTAGCGATATACTGCTTAGGTGAACAGCAGCATTAGGTGACAGGACACGCGGCAGCCATTTCTGTTCCGCCCGGGATTTGAACACTGACTTCTCGATTGTGAGTCGAGAACGAACCCGACTGTACTACCACTACAGCCCGTCCACCAAAGACCCAAAAGTGATTCCATGCACCCGCCAAACCCCCTGTTTATGAATGAAAAGCGGTTTACACACGACTCACAACTGTTGACGTTCGAACATATCCGGAACAAGTGCTTCACTGGCGAATTTTGTTCGAACCACAACGCTATAAATGCTTCACCCACGTACTACAAATACAAATAATCACCAACAGAACCAAAACACCTAACCTAACCTATCCTATGCCTATATATACACAATATGCTAATATATTATAATATTAATTTATACTTGAGAAAATTCCAGTTTTGAATGAACAGCATGTTAAAATTTATGAATGCGTCTGTGGGGTTGACCGCTGAATGTAATGGACTTGAGTCGAGGACGGGTTGACCACTAACATGTAACCTTGTTAATGACTTGCCCATTTGATCAAATAAGACAGTTTTACTTATCTTGGAAGCTGGCGGAAGTTGATGGGTTGTAAATCCATTCACCTGATACCTTACCTGAAAGTAACAAAATTGAATAATTAAACATCATTGAATAAATAGATGATTATATAGTGAATGTCGCTTTGTTATGCTCAGAGTTGTCAGTAGTTATGATCAAAGGCTAATTATTGGCTAAGATCCTCACATTTCCATACAGTGTTGTCCTGCATTATTAACCAGCCTACTTGTGCTAATTCATTCAAGCCTAGTGATGGCCACCAAATTAGCACCCACCCAGAATGGATCCTAACAAGCACCATCAGATGTGTTGTTGTAGGTGAGAGTTACCATGTGTTCTCCTGGTCGTTACCTCACCTTGAGAGTGCTCATTAACCTTTAATAGTGACTACAACTTGTACCAGCACAAACGAACCTGCTGCTACGGGCTACTTCCTGGGGGGGGGGGGGGTTGTAACAAAAAGGAGGCCCTGGTCGAGGACCGGGCCGCGGGGACGCTAAGCCCCGAAATCATCTCAAGATAACCTACTGAACCTGCCTTACAGGATGAACCCAAAAAGAACCTGCCATGGATAAAACCCAAACTGAGCCTACCTAACAGGATGACCCAAACTTTATCTTGCCTTCAGAGGGCTTATACCAACGCCATTTTGCCCTTTAGTTGCAAACCTCCAGTTAATCCGTTTATATTCAAAATTTAATCACTTTGCTTCGTTCCACTCCCCTAAAAGCATACGAAATTTTATTATATTAAGTTCGTTGGCTTTTAAGATATCTTGGTAAAATGGCAGTACAGCTAAACACGTGGAGCGACCCAAGCTGAAGTTGCCGCCGTCAAAGCTTGCTCTAACCTGCTCCTGACAGCTCAATCAAGTCTCTTTCTGAAATTTGTTTTCGTGATATCTGCGAGTTTTGTATATATCTTTTCTTCGGGAAGACACCAGACTTTATACAAGACGCTATATACTTATGAGACTGGACTTTCTTGTATAACGTTTGGGGTTTTGGCGTTTATAACAGTCTTAGATCACTTTCACGATTTTACTTCCAAGCGGGTAATTACTAAACGCGCGCGCTCTCGCTCTCTCTCTCTCTCTCTCTCTCTCTCTCTCTCTCTCTCTCTCTCTCTCTCTCTCTCTCTCTCTCTCTCTCTCTCTCTCTCTCTCTCTCTCTCTCTATCTATCTCTCTCTCTCTCTATCTCTCTCTCTCTCTCTATCTCTCTCTCTCTATCTCTCTCTCTCACTATCTCTATCTCTCTCTCTCTCTCTCTCTATCTCTCTCTCTCTCTCTCTATCTCTATCTCTCTCTCTCTCTCTCTCTCTCTCTCTCTCTCTCTCTCTCTCTCTCTGCAGACGAGGAGTCACAATAACGTGGCTGAAGTATGTTGACCAGACCACACACTAGAAAGTGAAGGGACGACGACGTTTCGGTCCGTCGTGGACCATTCTCAAGTCAATTGTGAACGGATTTATGGATAAATAGATGATAAATAAATGAGTAGATGGATAGATAGATGGATGGATAGATGAATGGCTGGACGGGTAGATAGATAGATAGATAAATTAATAGATGGATGGATATAGAGATGGAAGGATGGATAGATGAATAGATGGATGGATAGAGAGATGGAAGGATGGATAGATGAATAGATGGATGGATAGAGAGATGGATGGATGGATAAATGAATATAAAGTTAGATAGGCAAATAGATGAATATATGAGTAGATGAAGATATACAACCACATACATCCATCCACATATTTATACATCCACATACATGGATGTATAAATTGATGGGTAAATAGATGGATAGATAAATGGATGGATATGTTGATATATGAATATACAGATGCATGGATAGTGATTGATAGATGGATAGAGGGACAGACATATGGAGAGATAAATGCATGGATGGATAGATGAATGGAGAGATACTAGAGATAAACATGCCAGTATACAACCAATGCTTCTCCAGACTACACAGTCCTTGATGATAACAGCAATAACATTACTCCCACCCTTGGCCTGTAATGTATATATAACAAATAAATTGTTATGATGCTTCAAATTTGTTCATTTGATGCATCACGCTATTGTGGTTTCTATGTGTAATATAGAGTTCTCGGCGCCAGTAGCATATGGTATGTATACTAGCAGCATATGGTATGTATATACACCAGCGGGTTTTCTTAATTAACCAGGCCCTTCCCACCAACTTCTTCCAAACCACATAAACTTAAGATAATTTATACAATATATATGAATGAAGTAGAAATGAATGAAGGGTATAGTTCCCACTACATTTTGGACTAGGTCATTCCGTCTCTCCTCCCTAACGTTGTCATGGATGAAGGAAATATATTTTGCTACTTTTTTTACCGTAATATCACGTCAGATTTCTTTAATATTACATAAAATCTCAAAAATAAGACCTAAATTTAATGTCGAGTTTAAAGCTACAAAAGTTTTATCTCCGCCACTAAAATTATATATATCTCCACTATACAAACTTGGTCTCCACGCCTCAAATTCTGTCTGAATGGTATAACTGCTGTCTAAGCTGAAGAATTTCTGTCCCTCACTGTAAAACTTCTCTGCATAATCTTGTCTCCATAACACGCGTCCTGTCTCACTTGCACAAATTATGTGTCCACTGCACAAGTCCTCACTACACATGTTCTCTCCCTACAAGCCACGACTCCTCTGGGCGGTTACAGTCACCTAGGAACAAATTCTCTCCTCACTGTACAAATCTTATCTCCACTGCTTTACGAGTCATTTTCACTACTCTAATAGTCGTTTACACTGCTAAACAAGTCGCCTCCACTTCTCTAAGACTCGTCTCTATTGCTTTACAAGTGCTGTCTTCACTGCATAAGTTGTATCTGCACTGTACTAGTGCTGTCTTCACTGCATAAGTTGTATCTGCACTGTACTAGTGCTGTCTTCACTGCATAAGTTGTATCTACATTGTACTAGTCCTGTCTTCATTGTATCTACACTGGACAAGTCCCATATTCACTGCACAAGTTCTGTCTTCATGCAAAAGTCTTGTCTCCACTACACAAGTCCTGCTTCCACTGCACGAGTCTTCTCTCCACTGCAGAAGGCGTTTTTCTCCGTGGCACAAGCCCTGTCCCCACTGAACATGCTTGCAAGCCCTAAATTTTAAGATGGATTTTATAATATACATTATAAAACCAACAACTACATACTCTCTCTTTTTATTCCCAATTTTTCATTTCGCGGGCGGGACATAAATGGTTGGGCGCGTTTCCTATTACCTAATGCCTCTGTCCACCTAGCAGCAAATAGGTAATCAGGAGTTAGCGTGTTATGGGGTTGCTTCCTGGGGAGGGAGGTAATTCGACCCTAGGGGGGTGGGAGGGGGGGGGGGGAAGGGGGGAGCCCTGTATGTAAGCTTAACATGTACTGTATGTATAAACTCGCTGCCTGTCCCTCGATACAATGAATTATGATCACTATTATCATACACTTGGGATATAAATACCGGGAATTAGCAAGGCTTCTATATTGCATCATTTATCTAATTAAACATCCTTGAATTTGTCAGCGTCAATTACATAACAATGGTTGGTTTTCTTGGTGTCATTAGCCTAGTAGTCATTGCCCGAAACGCTGCGCGTACTAGTGGCTTTACAAGATTGTAATTACCATATTATGTATCCTCACAATCCCAATGTACTTTCTTGTATATAAATAAATAAATAAATAAATAAATAAATAAATAAAAAGTGAGACACATCAACATGCAATTATTACTGTTTCAGCGCACGCATTAACTTTTGTAAATAAAATGTATAAATGGAATCGACTTGAGAATGGTCCAGGACGGACCGAAACGTCGTCGTCCCTTCACTTTCTAGTGTGTGGTCTGGTCATCAATATAAATGGAATAATGTCATTAGTATATATAAATTACGTACAGCATTCAGGATTTCATAAGTGAACTAATTTAATTCATACACGGCAACACGGGTTATTAACCTAATAATACACGAAACACAGGCTATTAACTTAATCGTAAACAACGCAGACTATTAATCGCACACATCAGTCTATTAATCGTACACAACAGTCTATTAACCGAATAAAACACAGTCTATTAATCGTACACAACACTGGCTAATAATCGTATACAACACACTATTAATCGTTCCAAAACAGGTTATTAATCGTTCACAACACAGGCTAATAACCGTGCACAACATAGACTAATAACCGTGCACAACACAGGCTAATAACCGTGCACAACACAGGGTAATAACCGTGCACATCACAGGCTAATAATCGTGCACAACACAGGCTAACAACCGTGCACAACACAGGCTAATAACCATGCACAACACAGGCTAATAACCGTGCACAACACAGACTAATAACCGTGCACAACACAGGCTAATAACCGTGCACAACACAGGCTAATAACCGTGCACAACACAGGCTAACAACCGTGCACAACACAGGCTAATAACCGTGCACAACACAGGCTAACAACCGTGCACAACACAGGCTAATAACCGTGCACAACACAGGCTAACAACCGTGCACAACACAGGCTAATAACCGTGCACAACACAGGCTAACAACCGTGCACAACACAGGCTAATAACCGTGCACAACACAGGCTAACAACCGTGCACAACACAGGCTAATAACCGTGCACAACACAGGCTAACAACCGTGCACAACACAGGCTAATAACCGTGCACAACACAGGCTAACAACCGTGCACAACACAGGCTAATAACCGTGCACAACACAGGCTATTAACGTAATCCTACACGACAACACAGATTATTAACTTTCTAACTTGGTGACAGTCCATTTTACGTGCATAAGGAAGTCCATATCGTCGAACTGTGCATATATATTGTTATCACAGCGAGCCCAAACGTTGTGGCTTGATGCAGTAGGCCTAAAAGTAGGCACTATAGGCGTTATGGGCAAGTATTACCACTGACCAACAGCAGGTTTAGTGAGCGCATTAAGAAGTCGTACACAAAAGTGATCTTTTCCAGCAGTAAGCGTGTCTTGGAGAGTATAAGCGTTGTACACACGACGACTTGTCGCGCTCGTAGCTTCATTCATGGTAACTTGTACACCACGGCCGACTTACACGTCGCCCCCCCCCCTATCCATCCATCCATCCCCCCCGCACACAGATCAATTGATGCTGGAGTCTCATCTCGTGGTTTATGTATTGATTCCCTCGCTCTACAGCCTCTCCGCCTCCACTTACCATCGGCCAAGTTCCGGAAGCGAGTTGTTAATAGTGCTAAGACAGCATCCACCGGCGTTGTCACTATCCTCATGGTTATATTCTATCGTGATCCTCCTACCAACACCTCTCTCTGCCATTTTTAAAGCTCGTCTGCCCCAACTTCGCGCAGATTTGGGAGTTTTGATTGGCGCAGTCGGTCACGTGACGCGTCCCGAGCGGGAAACTGGTGGCGGCGCGCCGGCCGACCACATCTCCTACACCACTCTTTCGCACACACATGCTTTACTCCATATATACTCATTATAACAATCTCTACATTTTGTTACTTGTGGCTCGTTTGTACACTATAATTTACATGTTATACTTCATACATTATTTTCGTGATATGGGTGAAGTTGGGGTTTAATATTGTTAAGTAAATTGTATGGTGTACGAGTCGACCCGTGAGTTCGTACCATGTCAACACGACCACAGGCGCGCTGCCGCTCACACACACCAATATTCTTCACAATAAATTACTCCGCACATTTCCCAGCTAATTAACTAACAAATGCACCAACATATATCTCTGTTTTATTTCAAATTACTCACTTTTGCTTTCGAAAGTTATTTTTTTTGGAATGTTATTCGTTGGATTTTTTAAGGGTCAACAAGAGGAATATTACTGGAATATTTACAGTCAGCTGAGAAGTAAAAACAAACCCGGGCCCGCAAGCCTCACTGTCATTTGAGTGTGACTTAAAGAGTGTCTCTTGCACCCGTCCCAGTGTATAATCAGTCATGGTGGAGCCAATATTTGACTATCAGTTCAGATTAATACTTATAGGAGACTCGACAGTTGGCAAGAGTTCCCTTTTGAAGTATTTTACTGACGGAAAGTTCTTCGAGGTAAGTCAGTAGAGTTGCGTAGGGACGAGGGAGGCACTTTAGTCCAGGTGTGAGTCACTTGTTATTGTTTGTTTGGACTTTTGTCCAGGTGTGTGTTACTGACACAGGGAAGTGGGGGATATTGTCCAGGTGTGAGTTACTGCTTCTGGGATGTCTGAATTTTGTCCGTGCAGTCATCAGGGAGGATAAACTCTTCGTGCAAACTGCTCTACCTGTACCATCAAGAAGAAGAAGAAGATGAATTTTGTCCAGGTGTGAGTCATTTGTTAGGATTTGTTGTAAATTTGTCCAAGTGGACAAATTAACTAAAATCAGCATATGATGTTACAGATAACTACATTACCCTGGGGATCAATATATGATAACTACATTACCCTGGGGATCAACATATGATGATAACTACACTACCCTAGGGATCAATCAACTTGTAATGATAAAAACATTACCCTGGGATCAATCAACATGTGATGATAACTACATTACTCTGGGGGATCAACATGTAATGATAACCACACTTTATGGGTTAAAAATAAAAACACAGAACAGATGGTTGTGCATCAAATTAGATGGAAATTGGGTTGTGTGGATTCAAACAATGTGAACTTCTAAATAGAAATGTCACATTGGATAACCATTTCAGGTGGAGTGCCACAGGCATCAGTCTTAGAAACCGTTTTTTTTTTTGTTTTTTTACTTATATGAATGACATTGACACTCACTCATGATGTGCAATATCTAAATATGCCAATGACAATGCCTGAAATGCTGTGTGTGTGTTAACAGCTTTACAAGAATGCATGCAAGAACATTACAAGGAAGCAGAGTTATAATGCCAGTAGACGGGCAAGATTATAAGCCATCTAAAACACATTAGTGATTTGGTTAAAAGAATGGCAGATAAAATTTTTAGTGCTAGTAAATGTAAAGTCCTGTGCATACAAAGGTCTAAAATCCAAGAGGTGTCTTAACTCTTTATGATACCCAGCCAGATACACATTGAGGGATCATTAGAGTATTGATGATAAAACTGATTCCTGGGGACCATTTAAGCTAAACATTTATTATATGTGATTACATTATAGTGCTTGAGTAATTTGTGATTCAGAGTCAGGACACTGTAGGCCATGTTGTCAGGTTGTTGGCAGAGTTCCTTATTAAATGCACGATGTTGAGTGGCTGAAATAAGGCTGGTGAGAGAAGTGACTCCTAGCTGTGTTGAGTTCTGGCTGACTTATCTGTGATTGATTGATAAATATTAAGCCAGCCAAGAGGTGGCACGGGCATGAATAGCCCATAAAAATCTGTGTGTTTGGCTGTCTTATATATCTTGCTACAGCTGTAGTCCAGACTGACTGCCAGCTGAATGGGAAGAAGCTGTTTCATCTGGTTATGGACTGTTGCAGATGTTACTGCTCACTTTACATGATGGCTTAGAAATTTCTGGCTCTTACTAACATTAGTCAGTAGTCATCTGCTCCTTTACCCCTCATTGCCTTCCCCTCTCTGCACAAAAGTCTTGAAGTATTGGCTAAAATTTGATCAATACCAATACTACAAAATTTCTGATATCACCAATTCCTACAATTTACGGAACATTCGTCCTCTAGAATTGAAATTTTCACCTAAAACATAATTAATTAACTTAAGACTTATTTTTTCTGCCTAGTTAATTTACAAAAGAATTTTTCACCAACATATCTTTATCTCTGTTTAAAAATAAATTAATGGATTACTGTCTGGGTATATTTCCTTACAGATCTCTGATCCCACTGTTGGTGTTGACTTCTTTGCACGACTTATTGAAGTGAGAGACGGCACAAGAATAAAATTGCAGTTGTGGGATACAGCAGGCCAGGAAAGGTTTAGGTAATGTTTCCTACTGATGTGTCTGGTGTAGCACCCTATATAGTACAGTACAGTTCTGTCTAAGCTCACTTATCCAGACTTGATCTTCATTGTGAATATTTATCATTAACCTCTAATGACTGGCAACTGTCTGGAGACTTGCAACCATACCCTAAGTCCTTAGTATTTATGTATGCAGGTATTTCACAAACATTCACAGGGAATGCAATAGTGGGGATCTGAAGTAGTTTACTGATAAGCAGAAATTCACCAGAGCTTTACAGAACCCTATTGTGTACAGTTAAATAAGGAAGATATTCAGACTTTTTGTAACAAAAAATGAATGTACTAATATCTACTGATAAATAAAAATTTTGCTCAGACTTTTACTAAGGCAAGTTTTACTCACAGGTCTATCACACGTACCTACTACCGCAATTCTGTTGGAGCATTAGTGGTCTTTGATGTATGTAACAAAAAGTCTCTGGAGCATGTCCCTATGTGGATCATGGAAGCCAAACGACACATTGAACCGCACAAGTCTGTATTCATACTAGTTGGCACAAAGGTATGGAATATTGCCCCTTTCTTTAAACTGTCCTCACACTGTTTGCATAAATATTTGTGTACAAGAGATACAAGTGTACAAAACTTGATGACACAGGAAATAATTGTTTGATAAATAATCAACCAAAAGGCATGATCTTAAATAGGTTAGAGATATTTCCTGAAGTTCTTATTCACATTTGTGGTAAATTTTTACATTTTGTGCCAGGGGTTGATATGGTAGCCATGCACCTACCTGCCAGGGCCAGGCAAGTAGAACCTGCCTGGCCCTGCCTCTTTTGTTTAAAGAACCTGGACAAGTTTGAAAAAAAAAACTTTCTGGAGGGAGATCCTTGTGGCTGCCTGAAGCTATCTCCCTGTGATTGCTTCATACTAAAAGGTCACATAAGTTGTAGATAGCCTTGTTTATCCTACCAGGGACCAGCACCAGAACCTGGCCCCCCTCAAAGCCACCCGGAGGCTCCCTGATACCCTCCCTCCCTCATGCCGCATGTTTTATCATTATAGAACTGGATGGTGGGGTGGGTCTGTTGACCTGGGCTGGCTCCCTCCTTCCCCAAATGAGGGGAGATGTTGGGCAAACTAATGGGTGGGGTCTAGTTTCACAAAATTTTGGTTGTTTTCATTGTTGGGGAGTCCTTCTGGCAATGTTAGGGCTTCAGTCTCTTTAAATCATGCAGTAGTTTGCTTTGATTTACCTATCTTTCTGGGTGCTTCCCTGGTGGTGGCAAAGACGATAAACTTTAAATGGAAATTTTTTTTTGATAGACCATCGTTTCCAGTTCCTTTCTAGAGGGGGGGGGGGGGGGGGCAGGTTCTGGCTCATGGTCTCTGGTAGGCCAATAGAACTCTGCAACTGATGACACCTAGTAGTATGACACTTAATCAATGTGATAGCTTCAGGGAGCCAACAGGGCTCACCCAGTAACTAGCGTTTCATTACATTCAACGCTAGCTTTTTTTTCCCTTTATCATCATTTAGACTTGGATGAGTTTTACATGGCAGGGCTTTTTTTCTTGATCCAAACTGCCTCATAGATTGATGGCTTGGTCTTACTTGATTGGCCATGATCAAAACATTAACTGCTTACATTTTGTTATCCATTTGTGCATGTGGAAAAATATCCATGCAATGGAAGTTTGGTATACTCTATATATTTATAATAGAGAATACTTCACCAATTTGTTAAATTTCTTGTAATTTGCACTTTAGAGAAGGTTGCACAATTTAATTAAAAATGTGTTAAGGACCCAGGCAATTAATCACTGTACACACTACCTTGAGCTTTATTTATCAATGAATCTTTCAATTTTGATATTACAGATTGATATGGAAGATGAACGAGAGGTGAGAAAAGAGGATGCTATATCTCTAGCAAAGTTTTATAATATTAGCTATGTAGAAACAAGCTCAATGAAAGGAATTAATGTAGAAGAGGCTTTCAGAACTATCACACAAGAAGTATACGATAAGGTAAGTATTACTGTCTTATAGATTATCTTTTCTCAGAAAATGTAGAATCATTGTACTGCTGCTCCAAAGTGGTTCTAGTATATAAAGAGCTAAAATTAAACAATCATAAATTATAGACTAAGGTATGAAAAGAAATGCAAATTTTGTATGGATTTAAATGTAGAGACTACAGTAGCTGAAATGTACAGAACATATAGGTTTGCATTTAATCTAGACTACAGTACATTATACTACATATGTGGAAAATCAAGAAAAGTGCTGAAACAGGGGGAACAAAATGCTGAAAGGATGTAACAAAGTGATTCAAAATAAATATTTACCTTTTAAAATTAGAGTAGCAAACTGGAAAAGGATGCTAAGCTAATATGACTACTGTATATAGCACTTGGAAGAGATATGAGAACAAAGTGCTGGCATAGAATGGAGGAAAGGAAAGGTGCCCAGCCACTTGAACCATCAGGGATTGAATGCCATCCTGCGACGCCTCTGAGGTTTGGGTGGCGGAGCTTTGTGTGCTTCTCTGGCACAGGGAGTTTCTGTTTTTTTGGCCCTGGTGGGCGTTTTGTTTGTTTGCTGCCTTCTCCTTCTTTTCTGGCAAAGAATGAGATGACTGGCATCAGGAGGGGTCTGTTGGTTGTGGATGTTTGGTTGATTAGGCCAGGGGTGCATCATGTCTTCTGTCCGGTGGCAGCTTTACATCACTATCTGCGGGACACTATCTTCGGTGTCTGTGGACGCTCTCTGGGTGGACCCAATACATACACATGTATGTATTGAGTCTTTCACCTTCATTCAATCACTACTGCATTGTAGTAAGTTTCTCTTTGAAATGTTTATCACAGTACTGGTGCTGTACATACATTAATTGGGTCAAGTTTTTTCAATTCATCAAAATATTTTTCAACAACTAGAAGTTTGTATTTCAAATTATACCTTTGAAAAAACTTATCTTGAGAGATGGGCATGGTTTATAGTTTTCATTACTGAGCAATAAATAGGTTAATTTCATTATATTTTCTGCATAGGAGAAAATAAACAAAGAATTTTTATAAATTATGGAAGGAGAGGTCTGTGAAATATTGAGGTTGAGGGAAATTATATCATGATGGAGAGAAAACTAAACGCATAATAATATCTGAGAAATTAATAATGGTTTGTTATTATAAAATTTATTAAGGGTCGAACTTTGAGAGGGAAAACCATAGTGTAAATGAACTGAGAGCTAGAATATAGAGGAAATTTTTCATTAAGTTGCCTATGTTGTTATTTAAAATATGAAATGGGCATTAAGTAATACCTATGGCATGAAATATAATGGATGCAGTTTGCTGAGATTTCAAACATCAGTTAATATATTATCAAATATTTTATTTTTGTCAGAATCAGGTGTTTCTCGTAAGTACGTAAGATACATGAAGCAAATGTTTGGTCAACTCATTTGATTTATATGTACGTAATATAATTATAGCACTTGAAGAATGTGAGTGTTACTTATTGTCATATGTCTTTCACCTATAAACAGATACAGTCTGGAGAGTTCAAAATTGAGGATGGCTGGGATGGCATTAAGACAGGATTCTCCAGACCAAATCCCTCGTACAGTTTAATGGAAGCTGAGGCAGAGAAGTCGGGATTTTGTTGCTAGGAGTTTCTAAAATACTGTGTGTTGAGTCTTTTTTTTTTTTTCTTTTAAGGAAACATTTTATTTATTGAAGGTGACTATTTTCTGATGTAACAGATTTTTTGTTTAGCTAAAGTGCTGATTTGATAAAATCATGTTGCAAGGACATTCTTAACACTCAGTGAAGATTTGCAAATAAACCAAAGGAAGTATCCTAGTCCCATCCACCTTCTGCCTCAAATGTGCATTGTTTAACAGTGCTCTATTAAGGGCTCTGACACTGGCTGTATTAGATACTGTTTATTTTAACAAGGGCTCTAACACTGGCTGTATTAGTTAGTGTTTATTTTTATCAACAAGAACTACAGTACTGTATCATGTTTTATCAACAGAACTAAATATAATTTTTATGCTTATTTATAGAGTACAGATAACATTTTTACCAGAATGTGAAACTTGTCCAGAATAATTTGGAATAGGAGTGCTTTATATGATATTGTACTGTAATGTCATTATCTTGAGACCTCACTGGGACTGGCTACTACTTTTATTCCTGATTTAAGTATTTATTTTGAGAGCTCAGTTTATGACTGTGATAAGGCCAGTATAAGTTGTATGTTATTTTGTATGCATTTGCATGTGTGGGTGCTTGTGGGCATGAACATACACATACATACACATGCACATACAAACATGTATATATTTTCCAACCTTGCCCTCCATACATCACTCTCTCCCTTACCTACACTACCTCACCCCTTCCCACACTTTCTTATCCCCTCTCCACACCCCTTATCATCTTGCATGACTCTCTCTTCCTTCTCTCTATTCCCTCATCATTCTTTTCACCCTCCCTTTATAACATCTTTCTTGTACAAACATTCATGTGTATACACACAGGCAATTTTATAGTATTTTATATATGCATAGATTATGAATGTAAATATACTGTACAGACTATATGGAAGAAAGATCTGTTGTGTGTATATTCCTATCGGCAATGATATACTATTTTATTTATTTATTCTATGTCAAAGAGTTGTTAATATGATGATGCTTATCATTGATACTCACACTTACACAGTGCATGTGTACATATTATATATATATATATATATATATATATATATATATATATATATATATATATATATATATATATATATATATAATATATATATATATATATAATATAATGTACACACTTACACATGTATGTTATTTTGGTTGTTGTGTGTGTGAAAAAGTCATGAAAGTAGCACGAGCCTATTTGCCCCACCCTCCCCTCCAAATGAAAGGGGGAGGACCCCCCCATACGAGGGGGGGAGGGCCCCCCAAACGAGGGGGGGAGGCTGCCCCCAAATGAGGTTTGTGGGGCAGGCTGCGGTCTATAAGTCTCTCCAATGTCACTTCAATGAAGGATGCAAAGAGACCCGACTCCCTCAGGGAGGAAGGGTGTCAGGCACACCCAGAAATTGCCGTTATATTGCATTCAATGCTGGTTTTTTAGGGAAAGCTCCTTGTGGCTCCTTGAAGCTAGCTACCGGTGGAGAAGGAAACAAATAGGCACTTACCAGGAAGGAGAAGCACTGCAGGAATCAGAGCCAAGAAGAAACACTTGGTGGTGAGAGCGAACCCAAGGCGTTCAGGCCTGGACATGAGGACATGAAGCTCACCAACATGGCAACCAGAAGCCTGGGAAATCAGGAAAAGAGCCTTGAGAAAATGATCCCGAATGGATGGGGACATTGTGAAATGAACTGAGCAAGAGAGAGGAAACGGAGCACCCAGTCCAGAGATCAAGCAGGCTCAGGCAATGCATGAGCAGGCTCGGGCAGCACAAAAGCAGGCTCAGGTGGTGTATGAGCATACTCAGGCGGTGCATGAGCAGGCTCAGGCACCTAGTAGTTTGATATTGTATCAGCATAGTAGCTTCAGAAAACCACTGGAGCTCACCCAGAAATTGGCATTTCATTACATTAAACTCTGGTTGTTATTGCAGTTTTGACAGCAACTTTGTTGTGTTCTTAAAAATTAAGGTTTTCGACATGATTACTCCTAAATCTTTTACATTTTTTTTCCAAGAGTGTGGTTTGACTGTGTTTTATATGTGGTTTCTGATATGATGTTTTCCTTTTATCCATAGTGCAGTAATTGGAACTTATCACTTGTCCTCATTAAACATGTTATTGTCTGTGGCCCTTTGAAAGACCTGATTATCATTGGAGTGGAGGTTTACTGTGTCCTCTATTGTGTCTACTTTTGTTAAAAATTTAGCGTCATCTGCAAAAGATGATACAGTACTATAGTTACTGTTTTATATATATATATATATATATATATATATATATATATATATATATATATATATATATATATATATATATATATAATATATGTCGTACCTAGTAGCCAGAACTCACTTCTCAGCCTACTATGCGAGGCCTGATTTGCCTAATAAGCCAAGTTTTACTGAATTAATATATTTTCTCTAATTTTTTTCTTATGAAATGATAAAGCTACCCATTTCATTATGTATGAGGTCAATTTTTTTTTATTGGAGTTAAAATTAACGTAGATATATGACCGAACCTAACCAACCCTACCTAACCTAACCTAACCTATCTCTATAGGTTAGGTTAGGTTAGGTAGCCGAAAACGTTAGGTTAGGTTAGGTTAGGTAGGTTAGGTTGTCGAAAAAACATTAATTCATGAAAACTAGGCTTATTAGGCAAATCAGGCCTTGCATAGTAGGCTGAGAAGTGAGTTCTGGCTACTAGGTACGACATATATATATATATATATATGTCGATTTATAAGGCCCGATTTGGCAAATCGGGCCTTGCATAGTAGGCTGAGAAGTGCGTTCTGGCTATTAGGTACGACATATATATATATATAATTTATTTATTTATTTATTACACACACACACACACACACTCTGTATAATACTATAGTCTATACTATAGTTCTTGTCTATGTCTGATATGAAGTTGAGGAAAAGGTACCTTGGTGCAGGAGCTTTTTCATGGTGGATGGTTCAGAGTTTATGTTGTTGACCATCACACTTTGGGTTCTGTTTGCTAGGAAGTTAAAGATCCATCTCCTTACTTTGGCAGTAATTCTTTGTGTGCAATAACACCATGGTCACTTCGTTGAAAATTTGGCGCAGAGTGCATGTCATGCTGTCTATTGCTACTCCAAAGTCAAGTGGGGTTTGGGTAACGTCCGACATATGTTTTAATGGTGATGTCACATTCGTAAAGAACTTCTTTCAATTTAAGGGTTCCTGAAAACAGAATTGTACTGTAACCTCAGTATGTCGCTCATTTCTCTGCTGTCATCTGTGAATATTCCATAACCCTTGCACAAGTACCCAATGCAGGATGTAGGTATTGTTCTGGATTTTACATAAGAAAAAAGTGTTTTGGATTCCTCTTGGTTTTGCTTGTGGCCTTTTGCTCTCTACCTCTCTTGGATTTTATGATTCTTGATACTTTAGCTCAATCGTTTCTATTTCTATTAAAAAAAACCTTGAAATACCTGAGGTAAGGCACCCCACCCTGGTAGTCCAGCCTCAAAAGAGCGAACTTTAGAACACACCAGAGAAGTACAGTAACTCTGGATGCTTTTTCCCTGTGGAGTGGTGGGCTGTCATCTGCTCCTCAGTGAAGTTGGTGGCCAGGTTCTGGCTCTGGTCCTAATAGACCAGATAGATAATATAGGTCTATCAAAGGCCAAATAGAACTCCACTACTTGTGTGACCTAGTAGCTGGGAGCAATCTCTGAAATAGCTTCAGGGACCACAGGGGGCTATTTCCCCCCACCCTCCCCTCCAAAAAAAGAAAAAAAAGAAAACCATACCATGCAACTGTGAAACTTCTCTAAACATAATGCATAAAGCGCTGGCTGTATGTTACATGTGTTAAGACTCTACACTGTCTGCACCTGATACTATTCCTCAAGGCTTACCACTTGTGCGATACTCGTACATCCTTAATTTATAAGCAAAAACACTGATGATATTTTGATGAAGATGTTGCATTTTTTAAATAATGTTGTTCCATTGATTTTTATTTATGTAAATTAACACTCAAATGTTTTGTATATATTTGATTTTTTTATCCTACATTTTCAGATTTCTATGTTGACAGGTGTATAAGTATTGGATAGTCTGAGATATGAATGAAATGCCTCACTGGGGTAGCTGGAGGTGGTATTCTGTATTCCCAAGATTGCAAAAAAAAAAAAAAAAAAAGTTTTTGAAGTTCCTTTGTCCTAAGCATTTTGAATGTGTGTGTGTGTGTGTTTATATGTATTTACAGTATATGTATAAATGTATTTACAGTACATATATGTATATGTCGTACTTAACAACCAGAACCGCACTACTTGGCCTAGTATGCAGGGCCCGATTTACCTAACAGGCACAATGATTTTCATTATTTTCAAATATTTCTTTCCAAATTGGTTTAATCCAATTAATATTATTATATTACAGTATATTAAGAACATGAATTACTGATTTAGTTAGGTTATGATAGGTTATGTAAGGTTCGATTAAACATCTGCTAGTTTTAACTTAAAAAATTAGATCCTATGTAATGTTATGGAAAGCTATATCATTAAATAAACAAAAAACTGTGAAAAATATAATATTTCAGGAAAATTTGACTTGCTAGGCAACTTTGCCTATTTGGTACAACATGTACATGTGCATTGATTCATATATGCATAGTTATATAGGCCTACTTATGTATACATACATATAAGCACATGTATACAAGTATATAAGTATACATATGTACATAAACTTGTTGTATAGTGTTAGGTTTATGTACTGAAGTTCCTGCACAACTTTTCTATAGAAAAGACTACAGATGATAAATCTCTATTATAATGTCGATCTTATTTTTTATCATGGTAAATAAGTAACTGAGAATTTTGTTTGTTTTTTGTTTCTCATTTATTGTGTGTGTATATTTAAATAAACTATGTAAAAATAAACTATGTACACAAAGTGTAACTAAGTAAATGAAGCATGTGGTAAGAGGTTACAGTATATAAAGTGTACTCACTTCGTCCCATTTCTGCCTTCGAAACAGTATGCACAGTGTCAGATTTAATTAATTCACTTTAGTTATTAGGTGATGTCTATCTTGGATAAAGTATGCTTCAGTAAGTTACGTGGGAATGGTAGAGATATTTTGGGGAGGTGGTGAGCAGAGAATGTGTGATACTATCTACAAATGAATTATTTATAATCAATGAACTCTTATTTCTCATGTTCATAACTCAGAAAATACCTGATTTCAGAGCAGCACTTACAATTATGCAATAAAACATAAATAACATATCCCCTTTAAGTATTCAGATATCATTGTGTGTGTGTGTGTGTGTGTGTGTGTGTGTGTGTGTGTGTGTGTGTGTGTGTGTACGAGTAGGTTTACAAGTTGTGGAACAGTAGTAATTAACATTTTCTATTGAGAAGATTTGTTCTCATTCAGTGAAAGATGGATGAGTTTGGATTTCATGTACATAGCATTATTCTTAGTTGATCTCCTTCTTATATTTTGGATGAAAGCATTGAAATCTTTTAAATACTAATCCTAGTAAAGATTAGTAGTGAATATGTATGGAAGGTTCGTAAGAATACAGTAAAGTATATGATCATGTTGAGAGTTCATGTGTTTTTACAGTAAATAACATGGCATCCAAATACCTGTTTCTCAAATTCAATGGATAACCAAATTTAGTTACAATTATTGTGTTCTGATTATTAATCAATTATTAATATAGAGGTGCAGCAGTTCCTGAACCAGCCATAAGATGGCACTCTTGTCTGTATGGTGCCCTTCATGTGTACACTCAGCCACCAGATGGGCATCTTTGTCTATTAAGGTGTGCCTAAGCATATATGAATTAAAATAAGAATTACCTTACGATTTTATCTTTCAAATGTGATGTTCTCGGTACTGAGAAAACAAAAATTACATGTAATGAAATGAATAACATTAATTGGACTCGCAGTACATCTTCAGCATCTACTCCTGCACTAGCTTCAACCAACTTGCAAATGCACTCCAGCTGCTGTAAATAATTTTTCAAGGTCAGAAGAGGTACTACAGCATCTTAATTATATTTTAGAAGACCAGAAGAGGTATTGTAGCATCTTCATGATGATGGAAGACCAGAAGGGGTACTGTGTCATCTTCAAGATAACGTAAGATCAGAAGACGTAGTGCAGTATATTAATCATGTTAGAAAACAAAGTTGTACTGTATCATCATCATGATACTGAAGGCCAGAAGAGGTACATGCAGAATCTTCAGGATATTAAAGACCAGACTGTAGCATCTTTCTGAAGTAAGTATGTAACTTATATTCAATTGTGTTCTTCTGGTAAACCCTTCAGGATAACAACTGCAGGTCCTATAGTGTTAAGATGTGCTTACTGTAATACCTGATTATCATTTTTTAAAAACTGCTACCATGAGTTTATCTTGAGGTGGGTCCAGGAAACATCGTCTCAGTGCAAAATATGGTAATGATTTTAGGGAATACAGTATTGTATTAATTTTTTCTATTTAATGTTTTGATTATCGTTATTGCTGTTACTAACTGCACACAGAATGGCAGCTTACTGTAGTGTTTCATTCTAAAAAAAAGGTGTGTCACTGGATCATCTAAAAATTATTAGATTTATAGGGACCAAGAGTAGCTAGAAATGTCTAAAAATTGTATTTTCCAAAGTGTGGTTGAAAATAATGAGCTGTCTCATGCAAGCTAGACACTAGTTTGAATTCATCCGTAAATACCAATGGAGTAAAAAAAAAAAAAGTGTGTGTTGAGAGGCTTGAATTCTTTTAGTTCCCATACTTTTTGCAGGTTTAAATTAGTGAGATGTGTTGGATAATTTTCATAATGCCTTTTGTTGTTTTAACACGTGTGAATCACCTTGTACAAATATCATAAATGTAATTTACAGTGTCATGGTTGTTTAGCATATTAAAGATTTCTAGACTTCATAAATCAAAAACAAAGATTTTGTCTTTTTGGCATTGAAATTTTACTATAGCTGTGAAGTAAGAAGTGATAAGAAAGTATAGGCTAAAGAACTGCAGAGAGAGGAGAGAGAGAGAGAGATGAGTATGAGAGAACTGTAACTGTGATGAAAATGAAGAGTGAAGGGTAGGAGAGAGTGTGAGAGAAGGCCAAGTACGTATAAGTTAATTCACCCTTTTAACCATGAGTAGGTACCTGGCTGAATCTCTCACTCCAACTCTTAACTCATTCAAGGACGTTTCTCAATGCTAATTCCATCCACAACTTTCAAGACAAAATATGATGAAAACTTTAATGATAAGAGATGTAATTAGTGCACCAGGAATAAATGGCTATGAGGTGGGTAATAAAGACCTCGATCTTCCCCTCCTATAATCAGTGATTTGGTAAACATCGCCAGCCTCCCTTCCTCTTACTGTTTAACTTTCACTCATAACAACATCTCCTTACACTTAATCTCTCCCCCTTATACAATATATTTCTCATTGTCACTTAGTTTGCTTGCTCTTTCCAACTCTCATTATGTAATTTTGAAGATTAATAGTGGAGTATTGAATGAAGTCCCCTTAATCATTCTATTTTCAGATGTCAAATATGGTAAGGTGTAAATCAATTTAATTATCAACCAGGGTATTCTGTTGAAAGTGATCTTGTCTTATTGTATTGGTTGGTTTAGTGAATCATTTTGTCATGCAAAATTAAAGTCAAAATGGAAATGTACTACAGCACAACACTACTTACTTTAATAGGATAAATTAGTAATGGTAATGTCTACTTATTTTACTTCACTTACTTTAATGGTTGTCACAACAAAATACAACAAAAAAATATATCATGAAGAGCATAATGCTTTGAAAATAATCTTAGTTAAGCTAATCCATGTTCTGTTTTTCGTGTTATGAATCAAATACAGTATTTTGAAAGGTAAAATATGTACCGTTTGTTTTTGCTTAGAAAAAGTCATGATAACATTTATCCCCTTCAGTAATGTAGAAATATAGTCTCTAATCTTTATATCTACTTGTCAGTCCCTGTATATAATATTTTCACCATGATTTTTATGGACACAGTCATGCACAAGACAACATATGGTGGGCTCACAATACTTGTTTTGACCGGCAGCGTCATACTTTGATGACAGCATCTTTTTTCTTTTGTCTTTGTTTTGTGAAGTATTTGGTGTTGCCTTATTTTGGTTCTTCGCATTGTGATATTATTTATAATACTTTTACTTGAACCTAATAAGATCAGTGTTATGTATAACTAATTGTAAATACAAATGCATTGTCCATTCATATTTATTATCATGAAGCTGTGTTCTATATTTTAAGAAGTGAGATACATTTAGTAATACTGTATATTATTAGATTGTCACTTTCTGATGTTCGTTCCCTTCAATATTGCTCAACACCTTGCCAGTGAATTGTTAATTTTGCAATACCAAAATAAATGAGGCAGTTACTGCCTTTTCAGTTGCATGTGTACTACAAAAAGTCAAAATTGGAAAATACTGTACAGTACTAGCATTTATATATTTGGTACATAGGAAAGTGAAAATGAATTGCTAGTGTGTTTTGTCTATGCAGAATGTTTGGTCTTCAGTGTATGTAAATATGAATGTATTTAGGAAAGCACTACACAGATTAACAAGGTAGCTGAGGGTTAGTAAACATGGAGTTTAAGGAACCTTATTATATTGAATACCTATACATCACATTTTTTAACTTGGAACATAAAAACAGAAGATTGTAGGAAACTGCAGAGGGCCTATTGGCCCATATGTGGCAGCTGCTATTTATATCCACTATTCTGTAATTATACCTTAATTACAGGACATACCTTAATTAGAACACAATCACATTTTGATTTTTTTTTTTTTTAATTTGATGAAAGCTTAATTGCAATTCTTGGACCTGCCATGTAGGATGACATTTATTTATTTACTTATCTATTTATATATACAGTATATATGATTTGTATTTATATATTTATAAGGAGATACAATTAGTTTTGTAAGTACACATACTGGTGATTAAATGGAACATTCTTGCACAGCCACTAACATGTCTAGTCTTTCAGCATCTTAAATCTGACACAAAATTTGTAAGGAATTTTAAGTTAAAAAGAGTCAGTCAGTCTTAAAGAAATATAGCTAGTAACTGATGTATACAACGAGAAAGTGGAATAATTTGATAGTTAATTGATGCTGTTGCCAATCAATAGCAGCATTTACAGGGTCCAGGCACATGTTTTTAGGGTCAAACTAGGTCAAACATTGCATGATTTGGAAATTTTTTGTAGAGACTTTTAACTGAGATCACATATCGCTGCTTGGGTCAATTTTTATAGTGTCAAGTGTTAACACTTTATGTAGGTAAATGGTTAGGAAAATTCACTGTGGGTTCATATAGATAATACTTATACAGTAATTTTACCCACTACAATAATATATATATATGCTTTATGAACATTAAAAGAATTACAATAATTCAATCCATCCTCCTGTTTTATAATAGTTTATGAAACTACAGTGTGTGCATCATAGTACAAACATTGACGAACTTAGCAGTTAGATAGTAGAATTTGGTACTACAGTATTCACTTCATAGTCTGAAAAAATGAAGCAAAAAAAACTAACTAAAATATACCTAGGCCTAGTATAGCACACCTGAACCATATTAGGCCTCAGTTAGGGTGTATTAGACCTAAAAAGGTTAGGTTAGTTTAGGTTGGCTTTGCAACATAAATACAAAATCTTTTCCAGTTTATCCAAATTCAATTAGTACAGATTTCTATTTTCTAATTGTGTTGTAAGTCGATACATGTACTATGGTCATCATTGTTACTATAAGTACAGTACTCCCAAAACAGGAAGATTGGCTGAATAATTGCTATGCTGCCATTTACCACCAAAAAATGATGCTGGTAAAGTGTAGTTTCTTTTTATGTTACCGGCATAGGAATCTGTTTATTAACTATCACTTCTTCCAGTGATATTCAGTACCTTTGCTGCCACTGAGAGTTCTTAAACAAGTGAATAAAGATTAATATATATATATATATATATATATATATATATATATATATATATATATATATATATATATATATATATATATATATATATATATATATAATATACACACACAGTATATATAAATATATATAGATAGTATATAAATATAATGATACCTAAGCCTCAATAATAACATTTTATTGTCTTGAAAATTAAGAAGAATTTTTATGTCAAGACTTTTCACAAAGTACTTTTAAGGTTATATTTTGCTAGTGTAGTGATATAAAATAATTTGTTTGATAATATGTATATTTCACGGGATATAATACAAAAGGATGATAAAATAGTAGCATGTTTCACCTTAGACAAAACAGATATACCAGGTATGTACACAATGGTAAATTAATTGCAGGAAACGTGAAAGAGAATAATTTTTGTTCATACAGTAACAGTATGAACAAAGTATATATGTAAGGTAAGTATATACTGTACAGTATATGATCTATGAGAGTAAGGTTAACTAGGCAGCAGTGATCATGTCTGTTTACAGTATTGGTATAATTTACATTTTTGTAAGAATTATGCTCAGTACCTGCTCACTCTATAACTGTTTTGCTTTTGAGTTGAGAAATATGTAGGAATCAACATGTGGAATAATGTAAAGCTTAGTAAGGAGTAATGCTTGGACATTTGTAACTGTGCTCATAAGATTAATGAGAGCAGCATTACCACCTTGTGTCAGTTATGTTGTAGTTAATCTTAGATGGTGTACTGCTTAGATGGTGTAGCATTGAAAGTCTTTTATTTAAATTGAAGTTTTAATGCTAGGGGAAGGTTTTTAGAGGTAAGTTACATCATAGTATATGTTTTTGTATGAAAATGTTAAAAGCATAGATATTCATTTATGTTTTAGATTGCTATTGGAAACCATTCTAATGCCTTTTTATAGTGTTATTTAATGCTTAAATTTTTATATTGTACAGTATTAACCGTATGGCTCCAATGTTGATGTTTAATTTGTCTCATAAACTTAACCAGATAGAGTATTGAATATTAGACCAACAAGGACTAGTTGCAATCTCATAAAAGTACTCTTTTCTTTATTCATGTGAAAATGTCCAAAATACATTGATATACTGTGTAAAATAATTGTTTTTTCTGAAAATATTAATAATTTAGGTTTCCTAATAATATTTGTGAGCTACATGGTTGAAACATTTATACAATAATTTGTATAGAATATTAATTTTACTTGGGCAGATTTCAAGGATTACATGGGTTAGGTTACCCTATTAGAACAAAGCCCATTTTAACACCCATTTCTCATTGTTACTTCTATCACCAAATAGGTTAACAAAACTTTCAAATGATCTACAATATATCTATAATTTCTGCTTGAGAACTGCATCATCTGCATGCATCAAACTTTTTATACCCCATTTATTTCTATCTTACACTAATGTCACACACATTTCAAGTATTCTTTACCTTAATCTCATCCATATGTTCATTGAATAACCAGAGACATCATAGCCTTAGCATACTCTTGCATAGATATTCTACTAGTCACTGCAATACAGACCGGTACTTAATACTCACACATGCCTTATTAAGAGGAACTTGTGCAAAGGTGAGTGTAGAGAAATCATGAAAGAAAACTGGCTTACGCAATGAGAGTTGTGGTTTGGAAAAATAATATTAGAAGACTTGCAGCTCGAAAGGGTTGTAGAGGAACATACAGCTTGAGGGGCAGCATAGAGTGGTAGTAGGGAAACATGATGCTTAAGGGCTGCACGTTGTAGTAGTAACAAGGAGACCTTATGCTCAAGTGCTGTGTATAGTGGTAGTAGGAAGAGATGATACTTGAGGGCTGCATGGAGTGATAGTAGGGAGACATGCAGCTAGAGGATTGCAAAGAGTGGTAGTCACTATCCTTGTGTGAATATCAGGTACTCTTGTGACATAAGCATGAAACATGAAGTTAGAGCTGTAGAAATGGACAACCTGAGATGCATTTGTGGTGTTATGAGTATAAAGAGAGTGCCTTGGGAGAAATATGAATTCCAAAAATCAGTAAATCATAAGATTGAGAAGTTTAAATTAAGATGGTTTGGTCATATTGAGTGAATGGATGATAATATAATAGTAAAGCATTAAGGTGAATCTGAAAGCAGAAAATACACACATGGGCGAGTTTAATGGTAAGGAACAAGACGAGAAGCGGTCAGTCTGTTAATTAATAGGGAGTAAATACCCTATAAATTATTTTCTTAAATGACAAATTATAGAAAGTACTTTACACCTACAATAGTCATTTGAATTAGCAGGCTGCTGCTGTGGATGTTTTAATATGGAATGTGATCATACTGTTACTATGTGATGCTGCAGAATGTAGTGTAGAAGATGTCGAGAAAAGGTAGGATGTATTTTTGAGTATCTGATATTTTCCAATATTACAATACAGCATTCTCCAGTTTGAGGCTGATGCTTACCTGTTTCATGAAAGTATGTAGAGCTGCTTTACATTTGTTTTGACACAGATCATTGGCAAAGTCCAGTTGAATTTCTTTGGAAGCATCGACCTCGTGACATGCCACAGTTTGCTACTCTGATGGCTTTCCAGAGGTGCTCTTAGAAGAATCATAGATTTTTTGTTAGGTAGCTATTAAACATTCTCTTGAAGGAAGAGAGTGCAAAGGATTAGGGAAAGACAGAGCATACAAAATTCTACATCTTTGCAGTGGAATGGAAAAATTTCTTTGTATGTAATGTTAAATACAGTAAAAAAGTATATAGTTTGTATTAAACCACAAACAATTTAAGTAGCTCTTATGAAAAGGATAACAAGAACGATAGGAACAAGAAAATAGCAGAGCATATACTGTACCTTTTAGAAGCCATATAGATCACCAGAAAAAATAATAAAATTGAGCTTATACTGTATATGTTTTAAAAAATAACATTTAAGCAGGTCGAAAAGTTTGAGCATATGTAGGTAAGAGCATCAAACAGAAGCTAGTGGAATTTTTGCAGTCTCCCTTAATTTGAAATGTGCCTAATTAATGCATGATATTAAGGTAAAAGTGGTGCTTGAAAAGTAAAGGCAAAATAATGCCAAACAGTGCAAACCGAGATATAAAAATGGGGGTTGGCAGGTATAACATGTTGACCAAGACACGGTCCATTTTATTATTCAGGAAAGCGCTGTAGACTTTGTACTCATAAATGCAGTACTACAGACTGAATAGGATGAGTATCAAGACTGGCGGGAATTCTGACATATCACTGTGGAACTAGAAAAAATAGATAGGCACAACAAATTCATTAAAAATCTTGTTGAAAATTTTGGTTGTTACCTGGTAACCATAAATAACAGCCAAAGTGATAAAGCAATTCTCAAACTTTGAAAGATGTTTGGGATGATTTATAAAAGAAATATATATTCAATAGTATTAGGCTTTGTTTGAGTAAGGTGTAGGCATTATAAGCCTCAGCTCTGTAAAACGGGATAAAAGGCAGCTTTAGAGGAAGATGAGATGAATATCTTCATTCTTTTAATAATATAGGTAGTATATGTAATTTGTTAATCGAATAGAGGCCTATGCCGTGCTGTCAGAGTTGCATTGTTCTGTTTATGGTAACTCGTCTTCTAGTGAAATGTCCTAATTCAGAATGATTGGAAAGTTTGCTATCCTACTGTTTCTATATACCACATGCCCCCCTTGACAAATTTTATATCTTTGTTATTGCTCATCTTACGTCATTTTACCCTTATATTGACATCCTGAATGATATGTAGGAAATTTTGTATATTCTGTAACACAGACAGTGCTATATGGCCAACCTGGCTTAGTACTTTCTCCTGATAATTGCCTATTTATTTAATAATGCTCAATTGATGAAAAGAGCATAAATAATAGCACAGTTACTATATATGCATAAGAGTTCAGTAATACACATTCATCTATATGCAGTATTCATAGCTGGCATTCAAAAGCATAATTATATTTATTTTAATAGACATTTGTACGTATTTATTACAAAGTTAAAATATTAAAACAGTGAGGTGCTGTAAATTGTAAAATAATTCTAAATACTGTAGCATCAAACTTTTGGTAAATAAATATTTTTGTTTATACTGTCCATGTATGTTTTCTGGAGTATTAAAATTTTAAAAATGTAAATAGCAGTACTATACTGTATGAGCAAATTACATATTATATGATGTATAGAACATCTGCAATACTTAACAATAGAATAAAATAATTAATAAGTTATTATCACTCAAGCCTAATCATATAATTTCCTTCAAGAAATTAGCAAGAGTTATAGGCTTTATAATAAATATGTAGATAAAACCTCTGGAATGCTTAGGGAAATATTGTCCACAGTGAACAGAGTTGGGTTATCAAACGGCCCAACAACTACGGAATATGCGTACAGTGTCGCGCAGGTAAATACATGTCCCCGGTAAATGGTGCCTAATAAATGAGGGTGAAAAACAAATAAAAATTAAATAAAAAAACTCAGCATAACAATCACTTGACCACAGTTGTTGATGCATCTGTCAATCCTTTATTTAGCCGAGTGATGATGGGTATCTAGGGGAAGACAGAAATACTGTAGTTTGGTTCATTTCCTGTCACCTAATACTTATGTTCACCAAACAAGGAATTAGTCAACTGTTGTGTGGTTGCATCCAGGGAAAGAATCAGTAGTTCATCCCAGAGGAACTTTGATATAACCTAACATATAGGTACACAGTCTGCCTGTCCCCAACAAAATGAATTAAATAATTAATTTATGATATTTCATGACTATACAATTTATTCACTGAATAATTCTCATTTATATTCTTCGTTTTTCCCTTCTCCTTACCAGACCGTTCCGCCCTCCCCAGCACTCATTCCAGCCCCTTTTATATACACAAACTTACACCATTACATAATTAAAAATAATGTTCTATGCGTGTTTACGCTACATTTAATATTGTGTTAATCCTTCCAATTACCAACTTTTGCACTTTAGTTAGATATATCCCCTTGATAATTGTTATGGATAACAGAAAAAGGCAAGGTATTGACAACTATAAACATCAGCAGTGGAACTGTGTGCACTTACTGCTCCCTTTCTTACCTGATAGATACGTATTGTATTGTACGTAATGATCTTTCTAGCATTTTCCAAAAATGTTGCTTTTCAGCACCTGCACATTATACTGTACCAGCTGTATTGAGCTTACTGTACTCAACCTGAACATCAAGCAGTCATATCAGTGAATTACGGAATATTTGAAGTTCTCATGATGAGTAGATTTTTCACTTTTTATATTAACTTTTTATGTAAAAAGTAAATTAATACTTGAGGGTACCTTAAAAATAGATACTAAGTGGTGCCCAATCTGCCAGTAATTGGTTGCTTCATGTCTCAACCTATGTATAGATATACTGCATGATGCTTGTGTTAACACATTTGTCAAGAAAGTTATCACTTGACAGTTGATTAGGAATTTATAGGTTAGGATGGTACCCGGTGGGTACGATATCCAAAGGCAACATCATTTCAATGCCGAATCAATGTCGGACCAACGCCATTCGTGGATATTGTGTCCTCTGGGTGGGTTAATGGCTTATTCAAGTTCTTTTTCTAACAATTTGTAAATATGATTTTCTATTGGACTGAATAATATGTTATAGATATATTAAGCAATTTTATATGCTGTAAAAGTGTAAATATATATAAATGATGCTAAATAGATTTACACGAACCTTGTTTACATTTCTTTTAGCCTTCAGTTGAAAGTTCAAAACTGGTTGCCTTCTAGATGTGATTTGTACACTATAAATGTTGGGAAGTACTTTTAAAGTGGGTTTTTACTCTGCCAATAAAACATGTCTATCATGTTTATTTAAAAACATTGTCCATCACAATGATTTAAACAGGTTCAGTTTTACTGGGTCGCCAGCCATATCGGTACTGTATATATACGCGTGTGGCCACTGTCACTATAAGGAGGTTAGTTATTCGCACTTGTCCTTTTCCCCCGAAAAGCCATTCCTTATTCTGATTTTTACCCACCCATTCATTCCTTGATCTGTGCCCCTCTGCCTGCCATATTATGTTCTACCTCCAAGGTTTAACATGTGTGTTTTTCACTCAAGGTGACCCCGTGCGACTGTGCAGGGAGAGTAGCTACGACAGGTGAGAGTGCAACAGTTATTACGAGTGCACATAAACATTAATCTTGCACTCTGTCTAGCCTCTTCACTTACCACATTATCCATTTAATATCGTCAAAAGAAAATTTTCTAAATATACAGTATCATTAAAACCAATATCTCATCAGCCTCTAGACACTGACTGGGCATTTGATGTGTCAGAGTTTAGAGAGATTGGCGAGTTCCATGTTATTTTTTTCATGTTATTTTTTTGTCATAAGCTCATTAATAGTTAATTTCTAAAGTGCGTTTAACATTTAAACCTGTCAAACGTGTTGTGATCTTATGTGGCTCATAGTTGTTGCAGAATATAGCCTGTTGTTCTGTCAGTTATCTAATACATTGCGATGGTAACTCGACCATTGCATGCTCAGGTGTGCAATAGTGTGCTTAAAATTTGCCTGTAGTAAATCTGAAGCTACGAGAGGCGAGTATGGAGCTGGGCAGTAGTTGCCATGAGCGGAGCCTTCTTCGGGAGTTGTCCTCGTTGCCCTGGTCGATCTCCACCACCGTGGGCGAGAGGTCGACCTTGTGCATCCGGCCTCTCTTGAAACCCACCCTAAGCCCGCTACCACCTGCCTCGTGCTGGCATGGTAGAGGATAAAACCAATCTTGAGATGGTGTCAGAAAGTTAAATGTAAATACTTATTCAAAAAACGACCATACAATTAATAGAGCAAACATCATCCAGTGTAAATTGAGAACTTAACATTAATATTAACTAAGACTGCGTCGCATAAATTTAATATGAAGTCCTTCTCCATAGAGATATCCTGAGTTAAGAGTGAAGGTTGGCGCTACTCATTCTGTATTGTTGTTGTATCAGGACTGAGGTCCCGTCTCCCTGTTTCTCCATTCCCCTTCTTACTTCTCCAAAGAAAAAACGGAAAACCTAGAGGTCCACACTAATCCCACCAGCTCCATAACTGGTATAGCCAGCCCCGCAGGCTGAAAACCATCATGAGGACCCCCATCCATCGCCACATCTCTAGTATCAGCCACTGATACAGATAATGGCTCCAAAGAGCCTCCACTTACGGGCTCACCATAGCCCGTGCTACTGGAACTTATTGTTGATTGATGATTGATGAAGATTAAGCCACCCAAAAGGTGGCACGGGCATGAATAGCCCGTAAGTGGTGGCCCTTTTGAGCCATTACCAGTATCAAAAGCTGATACTGGAGATCTGTGGAGGTGCGAATGCACCCTGCATGACGGGAGATGTCTCCTTTGTGAATGTGTTAAGATGAAGATGAAGCCACCCAAAAGGTAGCACGGGCATGAATAGCTCGTAAGTGGTGGCCCTTTTGAGCCATTACCAGTATCAATAGAAGATACTGGAGATCTGTGGAGGCGCGACTGCACCCTGCGTGACGGGAGATGTCTCCCGTCAAACTTATTGTTCTGAGTAGCGAATCTTAAACAACAACACCAATCCCTACTTCTCCATTCCCCTTCTCCCTACTTCTCCATTCCCCTTCTTCTCCTAGCACTGTGGAGGGGTGTGGTGAGGGGCGCCTTGACGACAGGGGCGGCCCGCTGGACCACCTCCTCCACCGCAGTAACTCCCTCGTAATACCAAGTTTTTACTCGCGTGCGTCAGCTCATCTCCAAGGTTACCCGGTTTGATACAGCGCCCCCAGACAAACTTTTTGTTTAAAATAACGGAAATTACTTTTGTGAAGAAGTTTCTTAAGTGTAATATTGGTATTTTGTTCATAGTTGGCGGATATTTATTTCTTGATATTTTTGTTAACAAGATATGCATTTATTACTAGTTCAATTTGATAGGTTAAAACGGCGTGCGACTTTAATGCGTGTTGCAAAATGTGTTCTCTTGCATTCACCAGAGCCTTGCCCGGGTGATCGTGACTCGCCAACACGGAAGGTGGAGTGAAGCAAGTTGGGTAAATGATACCATCCTGCAGGACCCGGGTATCCTCCTCAGTGTTCAAGGACACCATCTCCTCACCACTATAGCTTACTTGCTCTCCACACAACTCTGACATTATTACCAAGAAGCAACAAGAGTATGACTCGATACTGACGCTAAACTGGTCTTAAATTTCCAGCTGACGGATGAGGAGTGAGCTGGACGCCGGTTGGAGAACCTCGGCCATAGTGGTCCTTCATACAGTAGTGTTTGACAGTCACTGGTGGCCCGGTAGGTGGATGGAGACAACCCGTTCTCGCACTTTCTTACAGTCAATATTGACTTATTAAATAAGTGCATATGTGACATACTAATTTATTGTGAATATTTTAGTTTATCTTGAAAAGCTTCATAGAAAACACCGACCTTACCTAACCTTCTTAGTATGTTAAGATAAGCATCTTATTGCTTCGTAATTATAATTATTACTTAACCTATACCTATAATAGGTGAAGTAATAATTGTAATTATGAAGCAATAAGATATTTATCTTAACATACTAAGAAGGTTAGGTAAAGTCAGTGTTTTATATGAAGCTTTTCAAGGTAAACTAAAATATTCACAATAAATTAGTATGTCACATATTTACGTATTTAATAAGTCAATATTGACTACGAAAGTGCGCGAACGGGTTGCTGGAGAAGAATGGTCATTTACACAACAGACAGTTTGGAAGGACATTGTTAGAGTGACCCTTGACACACTAGATAGTATGAGGAAGGCCACGGCATTGGCGGTCCTACACTACACACTGTTTCATGGACCAACTTGGTGGTCCATGTTTATGGTTGGTGAGTGGACTCACCTAATTGAGCTTGCAGGGAGGAGGATCTGCTCTTAAGCCCCGCCTTTCGATCATCATTTCTTTAATACAGTGGCCTTTTTTCACTCGTTTTTTATCGTATTTACATTTAAATCTGTGTATCGAATTGGCTTCGACAGCTTCCTCATCTAGTTCGTTCCACTTATTTACGACTTTGACACTGAAGAAAGTTTTTTTTCTGACGTTGCTGAGACATCTCCTTTTTTCAATTTTCAACTATGTCCTCTCGTTTTATTGTTCCTTATTTTGAACCTTACTTCTATATCAACTCCTTTAGTAACTTGTACATCATTTTCATGACTGCTCTATTCCTCGGAGGATATCTGCTGTTGTCCGGAGGACGCAACCCGTTCTCAGACCAAGTCTATTCCATCCAGCGGTCGACCCCAATGACGCATTCATCAATTTTTAACATGATGTTAATTCAAAATGGGAATTTTCTAAAATATAAATTAATATTATTATATATTAGCATACTGTACATATTTAGGCATCAGTTAGGTCAAATGTATAAGTTAGCGATTAGTTGTATTTGTAGTACGTGGGTGAAGCGTTTACAGCGTTGTGGTTCGAACAAAAGTCGTTAGCGAAGCACTTGTTCCACAAGTGTTCGGACGTCATCAGTTGTACAGCCCGTCCTTGTAAACAAAGGCTAAAGTTCAATCCATGTACCCGCCAAACCCTCTATTTATGGATGTTCAACCTCAAAAGGTTGGAAGGAGTGTGGTAATTTCGAAACGTCTGTACTGAAGATAACTGAATCACTATGGAAATTATACTGGTGGTTACTCTGTTGTTGTTTTAGATTTAGCTACTCAGAACGAAGTGTCCATGTAGCACGGGCCCGTGCTACATGGACCCGTAATTGAGTTCGGTTATTCGCGATAACCTTGTTACTCCGGTATTTGGGTCAAAGTTTTAAATGGAGGTGGGGTTTCCTCCTTTTTCCCTGTTTCTTTTTCGCTTCTGTTTTAGTGTACTGGTTTTAGTCTTGTTTTAATAACATTATCTTGGTGGCGGATGCAGATGCAGGATGCTCACTAGTGAGTCCCATTCCTCAACGGCTTTTCTAATTATTGTAGTCGCTGTGGAATGTGCATCTAATGCAGCTGCTGTCGTTGGATTAATGTTGAGTTTGATGCGCAGGGCTTCGATCAGTAGCTTCACATTCCAGTAAGTAGTGCAATAGTGGCGCCTCTGTTTCTGTTCCACAGATATGACACTCTTTAACTATTGGGTTCATTACCTCCCAGCAGCACTTGTAACCAAATCTCAGTCTGTGTATGGCTACTGCAAAGTCTCTGGATATCTTTTTGTCAGGCTTGAAAGAGTAGTACCCAGTGGCTTGTTCGTACCATATCGCAGTGGATCTTTCTTCCGCTACTTGGCTCTGTGGCGACTTTTGATAGTTGAGAATATTTTCTTTTTGATTTGCTCCCTAATCTGTGAAAAACTTGGAGGTATTTGAATCTGTACAACAGGTAAAGCAGTGGCAGTTTTTGCTAGTGAGTCTGCCTTTTCATTACCATCTATGCCAGTGTGACTTGGTATCCAATTTAGGGTGACTGACAGCCCTAGATTATAGGCTTCTTTTTCTATATGTTGGATTTCTGTGAGGAGTTGTATGAGTCTCTGTGGTGATTACTCGATTGATTGATTGATTGATGAAGATTAAGCCACCCAAAAGGTGACACGGGCATGAATAGCCCGTAAGTGGTGGCCCTTTTGAGCCATTACCAGTATCAATAGATGATACTGGAGATCTATGGAGGGGTGATTACTCGCTTCTCGATTGCTTATATGTTTAGACTACATCTCACCGTCCTCCAATAGGTTGGAAGGATGGAAGGAATGTTAACTGTAATTAGGGAAAAGATTTGAGCTTAGTAATTAGTGCTAATGGGTTTGGAGCGAGTATATTGTTTATATAATATACTCTACAAATGAAAAACGGTTTACACACGACTCACAACTGATGACGTCCGAACACTTCTGGAACAAGTGCTTTGCTGACGACTTTTATTCGAACCACAACGCTATAAATGCTTCACCCACGTACTACAAATACAAATAATCGCCAACAGAACCTAAACACCCAACCTAACCAATGCCTAGATATACACAATATGCTAATATATAATAATATTAATTTATATTTGAGAAAAGTTTGGTTTAGAATGAACTGAATGCTAAAATTGATGAATGCGTCTTTGGGGTCGACCGCCGGATGGAATGGACGTGGTCTAAGGACGGGTTTCACCTGTACGTGGAGGGTTTCGCTAGCCAGTACCTAGTCTCACCGACACCAAGCTCGGTGCCAGTCACCTACCCCCATAAACATGAAGCATAGTGTCACGCTCATTCGCACATTCGCAATGATATGTAATACACGTATCATTTTTAGTGTTACTTCAATACATAAAAACACTGACCGGACACAAACATCCACCTCAGATGGCGCATTTCACCTAATTGAGGTTATCTTGAGATGATTTCGGGGCTTTAGTGTCCCCACGGCCCGGTCCTCGACCAGGCCTCCACCCCCAGGAAGCAGCCCGTGACAGCTGGCTAACACCCAGGTACCTATTTTACTGCTAGGTAACAGGGGCATAGGGTGAAAGAAACTCTGCCCATATTTTCTCGCCGGCGCCCGGGATTGAACCCGGGACCACAGGATCACAAGTCCAGTGTGCTGTCCGCTCGGCCGACCGGCTCCCAGAAACCTTGCCTACATCCACAAGACAAAAATAGAATGTCGGTCCAAGAAAGCATCGCAACAGCGCCCTCTAATAACCTTGAATACAATATTCAGTTATGTATAAGGTGTTGAGGAGGCGAGTGCGAGTGAGGACCGGGGCGGGGATGACTCGACCACGCCCTTCCTCACCTGTTACCACGCCAACAGTCCCACTTGGTCATCCTAAACCGCGTCCTCTGGAGTTACAGCCCCGCTCCTGTGCCACTACGGGCTCGCCATAGCCCGTGCTACTTTGGAACTTTTGTTCTAAGTAGCTGAATCTAAAACAACAACAACAACACGTCCTCTTCACCTATGTTTATTCTCTCACCTTCATCGCCGTTATCTGGTACTGATCGTTGTCTGCCCCTTGACCCTTGATTCCGATCGTTCTCTTCTTGACCCCTTGGCCGCTCTTGTCCTGGTATCTGCCGCGGTGGTTTTGTACTTGACACGTTGGCGGCCAAAATTATGTCTCACCATTCTCACTCACACAAACCATGTTGCCAATTAATACATCATTGTTAAGTCCTACGTCCGTTGCCCAACCCTCGCCATCTGGTTTGCGAATTATATTATCTACTAGCAGTACCCGGCCACGCGGTGCTGTGGCTCATAACGCATGTGCGTTACTGAGCCACAGCAACCTTCCCTGTCCCCCCAGTCCTCTGAACTATTCTCCCCTCACCCGTCTCCTCGGCCTCCCCACCATGCCCCACTCCCTTGTCCCCTTGTCCTCCCCACCATTCTCCTTTCCCCCATCCCCTCGTCCCCACCATTCCAAAATCCCCCGTCCCCTTGTCCTTCCCCACCATTACCCCCTCCCTGATTGTCCCCTCGTCCTCCCCACCATCTCTCACTTCCGTCCCCTCGTCATCCCCACCATTCCCCATTCCCATGTCCGATGCCTTCCCAAATGGTCTGATGTTCCCATCAGAAAATTGGGAACATCAAGTGATCTGATGTTCCCAAAAAAGTTTTAACTGTCATTTCCTGACAGTTAAAAAATAAAATGAAAATATGAAAAAATAAAAAATAAACTATACTCACTAAATGAACGGCATGGTAAACAACACAGCTCAATTCCAACGCAATTCACACAAAATAATTAAATCAAAATTATAATAAATCAAAATATATGAAAATTCAATTTATCAATGCAATCAGAAACATTGAAATGGAATTGTACCATATTTAGTATAGCATGTTTGTTGCTCTCACATGCAACAGATGGCGCTGTTTTTCAAGAAAAGCATAGTTTTACCTGTCTCATTTGTGACATCTATACTTATACTTACAAAATGAACAATATGGTAAACAACACAGCTCAATTCCAACACAACGTCACACAAAATAATTCAATAAAAAATATAATAAATCGAAATCTATGAAAATAAAATTTATCATTGTAATCGGAAACATTGAAATGGAATTCGTGACATATTTAGTATAGCATGCATGTTGTTATTATGTGCAACAGATGGCGCTGTTTTTCATAAACGCATGTTTTTACCTGTCACAGGGGTGGCATCTATATAGTAGGTATATAAAACCACGCACCTATTCGAATGCAACGTTGTGTCAAAATTTCAAAGCAATTGGTGAAAAACTTTCGGAGAATACAGCGTGTGTTGCTGTCTTTCCAACAGATGGCGTTGTTTTTTAAAAAAGCATGTTTTTTCCTGTCACAGGTGAAGCATGTATATAGTAGATTTAGAAAAAGACATGCCTATTCGAATGCAATGTTGTGTTAAAATTTCAAAGCAATTGGTAGAGGTTTCGAAGATTTTCCTCACATGAAAAACACAGTTTTCAGAAAAGTATGTTTTTTTCCCGTCACAGACGTGACATCAATATAGTATGTATATAAAAACCTCCTCGGAGGTGAATGGAACGTTGTGTGAAAATTTCAAAGCAATCGGTGAAGAACTTTCGGAGATTAGCGGTTTTGAACAAACGAACATTTCCATTTTCATTTATATAGATATCATGAACAAATCCGCAATCGGATTTGGCGCAAAATTTAGCGAACAAAGGCGCGTGTCTGGGATCATCCTGGACGTAAGTTCGAACCCTCATCACGGCCCTTGTGAATGTGTTTATTTGATGTATCACGCTATTGTGATGTCTGATTTCTGTGTATATTATCTATATCATCCTCAATTTGATTAATTTCTTTATTTATATTTATTTTAGTGAAATGTTCTGAACATGTAATACGAACAGCGAGAACTTATCCAAGAAGTGCAGACGAAGAGTCACAATAACGTGGCTGAAGTATGTTGACCAGACCACACACTAGACGGTGAAGGGACGACGACGTTTCGGTCCGTCCTGGACCATTCTCAAGTCCAAGAAGTCTTGCTAGTACGTAGGACAATGTGTCTCAGGAGACTGTGAGTGCCTCAGCGTGCCTGTGGGTGGTGGCATGGTGACCATACTTAAGATATGCAAAGGTTGCAACCTTGAGCTTTTACGAGGGCGTAAAAATAATTGTCCAAAATATAAAACACAGAATCCATAAAAATTCAAAGGTAGCAACCATTGCTGACCTTATTTATGGTCTTTCCAGAACCCACAGGGAACGTGTATATGTATGTGTATATGTATACTCTCGCCCAGATGTGGTTGTTAGGTAGAGTTCCACCTTACAGATGTTACAAGGCAGAGTTCCACCTTACAGATGTTACAAGGCAGAGTTCCACCTTACAGATGTTACAAGGCAGAGTTCCACCTTACAGATGTTACAAGGCAGAGTTCCACCTTACAGATGTTACAAGGCAGAGTTCCACCTTACAGATGTTACAAGGTAGAGTTCCACCTTACAGATGTTACAAGGCAGAGTTCCACCTTACAGATGTTACAAGGCAGAGTTCCACCTTACATCCAGCTATCAGTCGGTTTATGTATATGTTTATTTCCTTGTACAGTATGATATTAACATTATTTAACTCTGAATTGAAGCCACTTTAGCAATGCCGAGAGTTCCGGGTTCGAATCCCGGGCGGGGCAAAAATGATTGGGCGCATTTCCTACCACCTAATGCACCTGTTCACCTAGTAGTAAGTAGGTTCTCAGGAGTTAGTCAGGTTGTTGTGGGGTTGCATCCTGGGGCGGGGTCAGTAATTCGACCTCAGCGGGGGGTTGGGGGGGGACCTCTATATAGGCCTAACTTGTATATATACACACTGGCTGCCTGCCCCCTAACAAAATAAATTAATTATTATATGTGTATGTGATATTGCACTGGATCACGGGATATTAAGCACTGAAATGACTGATAGGTGATGGGTAACAGGTAAGCTGAGCAACAGGTAAGCTGGGTAACAGGTTACAGTGTCCTGGGTGCAGGTGAGGCATGCGGATTATTTTTTGTATTAGCAGGTTTATTAAGACATCAATGTACTGTTACGCAGTTCTATACGAGGGCTTACAGGCTGAAGATCAAAGGCTAGCTATGAGTTGATCTAATATCCCTGTCTGACAGGATGGTTAGTCCTGCGTGGACCAGGAGACAACAGGAAATGCTAGTCTGATGTATAAACGTGCACTAGAATATCTTCTAATATTCGTTAATGTATAAAGTAGTTAGCATCAAAGTATCTCACACCAATTGGACTGAAATCGTTGATAATTGGGAAATCAGAGATATAGTATTGCAGTGTCCAAGCTTTTGTTTCATTTGGATTACAATTGGGGGATTGGTTACCTGCGGCCACCTGCCATAAGCATCGATATCGCAGCCTAATTCTGGCAATTACAATGTCACGGCTCGGAGACGACCTGTGTGGAGCAGCAGGTGCCAGGAGGGGTGAGTGGGGAGGTGGCCAGTGAGGGGTGAGGGGTGGCAGGAGTGGTGAGTGGGGAGGTGGCCAGTGAGGGGTGAGGGGTGGCAGGAGTGGTGAGTGGGGAGGTGGCCAGTGAGGGGTGAGGGGTGGCAGGAGTGGTGAGTGGGGAGGTGGCCAGTGAGGGGTGAGGGGTGGCAGGAGTGGTGAGTGGGGAGGTGGCCAGTGAGGGGTGAGGGGTGGCAGGAGTGGTGAGTGGGGAGGTGGCCAGTGAGGGGTGAGGGGTGGCAGGAGTGGTGTAGCCTGCAGATGAGCTGGCTGGAGCACACTGGTGTTGACCAAGACCACACACTAGAAGTTGAAGGGACCACGACGTTTCGGTCCATCCTGGACCATTCACAAGTCGATTGTGGTGTTGGATTCTCAAGTCGATTGTAGTGTTACACAGCAGAGTGCAACACCAGTGTGTTGCACTCTGCTGTGTTCGTTGATAAAGACGCCAGAGCTGTAGTCTTATTAATGAACAATGTCCACATTGAAATCTACTAATATTATGTTTTCTCTTTCTCTTTTATTTTTTCTCTCTTTGATATAATTTTTTTAATTTAAGTTCACTCTAGCGTACAAGACCAGACATAACCAAACTTACCTAACATAACTAAGTCAGTAATTCATGTTCTTAATATAATAATATTAATTCAAATAAACCAATTTGAAATAATTAAATAAAATAATGAAAATCATTCTGCCTGTTAGGCAAATCGGGCCTTGCATACTAGGCCAAGTAGTGCGTTCTGGCTATTAAGTACGATATATATATATATATATATATATATATATATATATATATATATATATATATATATATATATATATATATATATATATATATATAAAGCTTACAAGGTTGTTGTTGTAGTTATAGATTCACCTATTCGGAACAAGTTCCAAGTAGCACAGGCAATGGTGAGCCCGTGGTGGACTTACCTGGCACAAGAGCGGTCGCTTACAAGATTGATTGATTGATAAAGATTAAGCCACCTAAGAGGTGGCACGGGCATGAATAGCCCGTAAGTGGTACAATTTTTTTTTTCTTCAGTATTCTGAGGTTGCATTTAACCATCAAGCTGTTATCGCGGGGGAGGATACTGCTTCACAGTCTTTATGAGGGTGTCCAGCTGCTGGACACCTTTGTTGACCAGGAGAGTGGCTGTGTTGATGGCTTCAGGGTGGCCACTGCATGATTCAGGAACTCTGAAAGCTCTTCTAAGGTCATTGGTTGCTTCACATTCCAGAAGATAGTGAAGTAATGGCTTTTCTGTGACAGTTTGGCAGAAGATGCACTCTCTCTGTCGGGGTTCACCAATCTCCCAGTTGCATCTGTAACCTAGACGTAGCCTATATAACCTAACTGCTATTTCCCTGTGGATTCCTTTTGGGATATTTAACCTTTCTAATTTGGTTGCCTGAAGATACCATGTTGCAGAGGGCGAACCTTCAGCTATTCTCTGGTGTAGGAAGGCTTTGTTGAGATGTGAGAGTTTTTTGGTGATGATATTTTTTATGTTCTCTAGGCTGGGTTGAATTGTTTTATGTCTCACTGGATGACGAGTTGCCAATTTAGCAATTTCATCAGCTTTTTCATTTAATGGGATTCCAATATGGGATGGGATCCAGTTTAAAGTTATGTTGAGTCCTTTGCCTTTAACGACTGCTCCAAGATACAAAATGGTGGTAATTATTTCCACATTATCTTTCCACTGTTTTTGTCCTAGTATTTGAAGTGCAGCTTTTGAGTCTGTGTGTATGATTGCATTTTGAGTGTTTTGTGCAATCACATATGCGAATGCCTGTTGTATGGCAAACAGCTCAGTTTGGGTTGATGATACTAGTCCTCCCAGTCTCCAATATGCCTGTACGCTGGTCGTGCAAAGAGCAGCGCCAGCACTCTCATTTTCTGTGTCCACCGATCCGTCTGTGAAGATGTGGGTGGCTCCTGCTACTGCTATGCTATACATTTGCTCTTCTATTATGCGCCTTAGGATTGTCGGATCATAACCAGCCTTTTTCATTGGGAGGCTTTCTACTACTATTTTGAAAGTAGGCTCTTCCCACGGCGCGGAAGAAGTGTAATTTGGGTGTGGATGATCACCCTCTCTATCAAGAATCATGTTTTTAAAATGTAATCTGTTTAGGACTTTTCCTGCTCTTGCAACCCAAGAGTTTCCATTGTTTTGGCCTAGTCCAACCACCAAGGCCTGCCGTACTGGGATTGGATCAGAAGAAATAATTATCTTACTGATAATTGTAGCTGTCCTTTGTGATATTCTTTCTTGTAGAGAGGGCAAACCCGTCTCCAGTCTAAGAGTTTCAAGCCTGGTCCACATGGGGGCTCCCAGTGCAGCTCTCATAGCATTGTTTTGGGCAACTTCAAGCTTTTTCCACTGTTGGTGTGATAGATTTGTGAGTGCAGGTGCGGCATAATCGATCACTGATCTGACTGCCTGTACATAGTATGTGCGAAGGACTTGCAGATTGGCTCCTCCAGAAAGGGAGGTTAGCGACCTGAGGATTGCCGTCCGGGCCGCAGTTCGCTCTCTCAAGTAAGTGACCTCAGCATTGAAATTCATGCGTGTGTCCAGGATGATTCCTAGATACTGATAGGTGTCGACCCATTCTATTGGTTGACCCTGTACTGTAAGTTGGATGTTGGGCTTCGCTATTTTTATGGGCATGGCCTTTGACTTTGAGGGGTTGAGTTTGATCCCAATCTGTTTTGCCTCTTTACTGATGCAGTCTAAGCATTTGGGTGCAAGGCGCGCCGCATCCCTTCCTTTTATGATGATGACAAAGTCGTCCGCGTAGTTTAGCAGCCTGCAGTGATGTGGGAGTTTCAACCTCATTATTCTTTCCATTAAACAGTTGAAGAGAAGAGGGCTGAGAATACCTCCTTGCGGTGTACCATTTTCATGTCTTTTGTACTCAGAGACTGTGCCATGAAGTTTCACTCTTGCTTCTCTGTTTATGAGACAGTTTTTGGTCCAGGAGAGCAGGTTGCCTCTGACCTCTTTGTCAATGAGGCAGCAGAGAATAGCTGGGGCGCTAGCCAGTTCAAAGGCTTTTTCGAGGTCCAGGAATATCAGCATTCCTGGTCTGTCATTCATGTGGGCTAACAAAGTTGTAATACATTCCACTGTGCCAACCCCTCTTCTATAGGCATACATATCATGGTGCAGTTTAGGCATTTTCCACTCCAGTCTGTTGAGTGCCATTCTGTCAGCCGTCTTGGCTGCACAGCTTTGAAGAGAGATGGGCCTGGGATTAGCTGGATCTTTGGGTTTTGGGATCGGCACTATGTCTGCTCTATTCCAAGCAGAAGGTCTAGTTTGAGAAGTCCAAAAGCTATACAAAAAGCAGCCAAGTGACCGCAACAGGATCTTACTTTGTGAGGTCAAGGAACATGTACATCGCTTACAAGGAAATCTAGACATTTATAAGTGTGGGTACACCTCACTCTACGATTCACCTAGCCACCTTAATGGTAGGGAGCGGCGAAGGATAGGGGTGACGTGGGTGTTGCCTGACTCTGGCTTCAAGCTGTCCGCCAGGTCTTACATCTTCCCTCTAGGTCAATGGAGGACCATCAAACACCTGTACGCTCCTCCAAGTCAAATTCATCTGGATGTTGATGACTGGTGTCAGCTCCCGAATGAACACAGCCTCAGGTGTACGAAACTTCCTACGATCGTCGGTGCGTGTGATTATGGTCGTATCTCTATGTCTTGGTGATCCAGGATGGTGTCGTGGTGCTGAGAATGATGTTGCTTAATACCTCCCACTTGCAGATGAAGCGTAAGACGTGTACTCAATGTATTCGTGGTATGTCCAATGTTACATATGTTTCGGTGCGCACAACCTCCAGAGCTGCAGTTGTATTGATACACTACATTGGTACACCTCAGTGTGTCAGAGGAGCCACAGATGTTACTTCTCATAATGAGGGAAGCTGGACGAGGGTTGATATAATAAATGACTGGACGAATCCTCTTAGTCAGTGGAGTCACTCCTACCGTTGATACATTCACCTGCATCAGCTGGTTTAGGAGACACATCTGTGAGACACCTACTCGAATTACCATCAACGAGAACATCGAGGAATGGAATCCTGCCTCCTTCACTTTTCTCAAAAGTGATCCTCAAGCCTGAGAATTCTTGGAGCTTGCTAAGAATTGCCTCTTGCAATCCAAGAATTGTAGCCTCTCCAATGTGTTATCATTGTCAACACTACGAATATGTCGCCGACATATCTGCAGTAGATACTAGGGTTCAGCCCTTCCCTCTGTATAATGGACGACTCAACTTGAGACATGAATGACTGGGCGAACAAGACCGCCTATGGGGACTCCATTGTCATACCTCTGGTGTGCACTACCACTCACAAGATAGGTATGGGGCGCACTACCACTCACAAGATAGGTATAGTGTCCACTACCACTCACAGGATAGGTATGGGGGTGCACTACCACTCACAAGATAGGTATAGTGTCCACTACCACTCACAGGATAGGTATGGGGTGCACTACCGCTCACAGGATAGGTATGGTGTGCACTACCACTCACAGGATAGGTATGGGGTGCACTACCACTCACAAGATAGGTATGGGGTCCACTACCACTCACAGGATAGGTATGGGGGTGCACTACCACTCACAAGATAGGTATAGTGTCCACTACCACTCACAGGATAGGTATGGGTTGCATAATAAATCAATGAATGACATAAATGTATAAGACACTAAAACAGTCCTAAATGAACACACACAACAAAGAACAACGTGGGACCTGGAGCGTGTCCTTGAGGAAGCGTCACACCAACGCTCACCAAAAGCTATTATTTAACATATTATTACTTGAGCGCATAAAGAAACCCGGATATGTAGCTCATACACTCCACATGAGGCAGTTTACCATTATGTGTACACAAACAAATGGTAAAAACCCCATGTAAAGCAACAATAGGAATATATGTGTAAAGCCAAGGTCGACCGGGAACATTGGCCCCGTCCGCTAGGGAGGATGCTTTGTAAGGCCGGGCGTGTGTGGGGATGGTTCTGCCGGCCAGCCGGCCTGGCGTACCCTGGGTTACAATGGCCCGCAGCACCACTGTGGATCAGGAACACTCCAGTCTACACCCACACTTACACCCCTGCATGCTCTTCCCTCACACATCTCCATCTTTTGTACAGGTCTTTTGTAAACCTAAACAAAGAGCGATTATATTGTGAATTTTGTGCAACGGGTGAGAGTTTAAGGAAGATAATTGAATGTTATTTGTTTAAACATAATACAGTAACATATCAGTGAGCTAAGATACACTCAGAATAGTTTAGCGAATTAGGTGTTAGGTTCACCAGCACCTGGCCCCCTCCATCACCACATGGCCACCACCACCAGCACCTGGCCCCCTCCATCACCACATGGCCACCACCACCAGCACCTGGCCCCCTCCATCACCACATGGCCACCACCTCCAGCACCTGGCCCCCTCCATCACCACCTGGCCACCACCTCCAGCACCTGGCCCCCTCCATCACCACATGGCCACCTTCACCAGCACCTGGCCCCCTCCATCACCATCTGGCCACCACCTCCAGCACCTGGCCCCCTCCATCACCACATGGCCACCTTCACCAGCACCTGGCCCCCTCCATCACCATCTGGCCACCACCTCCAGCACCTGGCCCCCTCCATCACCACATGGCCACCTTCACCAGCACCTGGCCCCCTCCATCACCATCTGGCCACCACCTCCAGCACCTGGCCACCGTCCACACCTCCTGGCAAACGTCCCAAATAAATGAAAGTTTGTGACCTCAAGAGCATCATACTCCATGAGGTAGGCAGCCTATACCACCTCCACGCTGCTCACAGAAACATCAGGCTAATGTCCTTAACAAAGCAAGAGTAATTCCAGTTCATAAAGGAGGCGATACAGCAGACAAACAATTACAAACCAATATCAAACCTATCAACACTATTAGAACAGATTATGTACAAACAGGTCTACTCCTATCTTGCAACATTCAACATGTTAAGTCCCTGCCAATTTGGCTTCCGTTTCCATAAATTTAACATGCTGTTCATTCAAAACTGAAATTTTCTCAAATATAAATTAATATTAATTATATAAGCATATTGTGCATATTTATATAATGGTTTGGTTCAGTCTTAAGGTTGTGTTGGCGAATATTGTATTTGTAGTACGTGGGTGAAGCATTTCAACCCGTCCTCAGCCCAAGTCCATTCCATCCAGCGGTCGACCCCACAGAAGCATTTACTAATTTAAACATGCTGTTGAACAAAAATAGTAATTTTCTCAAATAAAAATTAATATTATTGAATATTAGCATATTGTGTATAGTTAGGCGTAGGTTAGGTTAGGTGTTTAAGTTTTATTGGGGAATATTTGTATTTGTAGTACGTGGGTGAAGCATTTACAGCGTTGTGGTTCGAACAAAAGTAGTCAGCGAAGCACTTGTTCCAGAAGTGTTCGAACGTCATCTGTTGTGAGTCGTGTGTAAACCGTTTCTCATTCATAAACAGGGTTTTTGGCGGGTGCATGGAATCGACTTTGGCCTTTGTTTATGAGGACGGCCTGGATCCTGGACGCCATGGGTTCGAATCCTGGATGGGTCATTTAGAGTTCCCAACCAGGATATATGGTCATTTAAATACAAAAGTAAGAGTCTACAAATTTCGTAATAGTTTGGGCCATTTAAGTGATGGTTGTATAAGAGCCGCAACACCGGAGGGAGATGGGGTGATGGTAGTTGAGAGAGGAGGGTGACACTGATGATGGGTGTGCCCGGGGCAGTGTGTGGGGGTAGGGTGAGGGCGTGGTCTCACCTGCCTTGGTATATATAGACGGGCAGGAACACACCTGGACACACACTCACAGCTCACCTCAAGTCTTCACCATGAAGGTAAGTGTCTGGGTCTCCTGTCCTCACCCACTGTATCTTATGTATATCCTAATACTGTATTCAGTTGCATATAGTCCTGGGGACCATTCAGGCTTGTTCGCATATCTTAATATATATGTATATATATATATATATATATATATATATATATATATATATATATATATAGGAAAAAATAAAGACATGTTTCAACAAGCATCAGGGTAAATGAACAAATCCACAAGAGCCGTGACGAGGATTCGAACCTACGTCTGTGAGAATCCCAGACGCTGCCTTAAGATGCTCACAAGCGTAGGTTCGAATCCTAGTCACGGCCCTTGTGGATTTGTTCATTTATGCATTACGTTATTGTAATTTCTGTGTGTAAGCATCAGGGTCTTTGGATAATGAAATGTTTAATCACATAGTTTATCATTGTCTGCATAACCAGTATACGGGTCCTGTGGTGCAGGACTAAAACGATTAGGCCACGTTTCCTCTCATCTGATGCATCTGTTCAGTATAAAGGCACTCGGGAGTGAGGCATTACGGGCTATTCATGCCCGTGCCACCTCTTGGGTGACTTAATGTTCATCAGGCAACCGTTTGGTGGACACATCTGGGGGGTAGGCCTATGGGGACCTCGATAAGCCTAACAGGCTTCCTGTCCCCGATGATGGGGAGCCATAAGGTGAACCAGTTATTGACTTAACAACGATTGATTGATAAAGATTAAGCCACCCAAAAGGTGGCACGGGTATGAATAGCCCGTAAGTGGTGGCCCTTTAGAGCCATTACCAGTATCAAGAGCTGATACTGGAGATCTGTGGAGGTGCGACTGCACCCTGCGTGACGGGAGATGTCTCCCGGACCAAATGGTGACCAAATGGTGACCAAATGGTGACCAAATGGTGGACTTAACAACATTATAAGGAGGATATATAGGCCCTGAGGAGCTTCACCATCCACATGTGTAAACACTGAGAGTTAACATTAACTATGATGGTGAAACTCACTATACAATGCCCTAGTCTTTGAGTGAAGGTGAAGGAAAGACCCAATATATATGTAAAAGTATTTTGACTTGAGAATGGTCCAGGAGGGACCGAAACGTCGTCGTCCCTTCACCTTCAAGTGTGTGGTCTGGTCAACATTCTTCAGCCACGTTATTGTGACTCATCGCCTGCATGTAAAAGTATTTAAAACCAAATTTTCGGACGGAACCGACATCCTTTCACAAGATACCGTATACAATGTTCAGAACATTGTATCCTGTATACAATGAATACTGGATACAATGTTCTGAATATTACATACAATACTTTCAAAAAGGATGTAGGTTACATCCAAAAATTTTGGTTTTAATACATTTATACATATACTGGGTCTTTCTTTCATCTTCATTAACCCTGATCATAATTTTCTTGCTGCTTGATCAACAAACTCTTGTGGTAGGGATGGGATAGGGTCTGGGATGCTCTCAGATGTGGGTTCGAATCCTCGTCACGACCCTTGTGGATTTGTTCTCTTGTGGTAGGCTTAATATTCCTCCAGAGTTTCATGGGCCTTAAGTCCAACACCAAAACAAAATAAAAATCTAAATTAACAAAGTTTCTTATATAAAATAAAAGTAGAGGAGAAGTAAGTGATGTAAGTCGATCACTTTACTCACTTTACTTGGGCTATGGTTCCCTCGGGTCTCATTACTTGTGAGAGATGAGACACCACACAGAGTTGGTCCACATTTCATGGTATCCCGAGTCTATAGTAATAATAACTAACCATTAAGTTTTGTCACTAAACACTGACCACAGAACGTAAAGTATAAGTTACTCATTGATGTGATCACTTCCTCGTGTAAGTGAGTGTCAGTTATAACGTGTCACATGCATGTTATCGTGAAGATTCTTGGGGGTAAGAGTATGTAGGCATCCATCAGTCTCAGGAGACTATGGAGTTGCGCTCTGGTTGTCGGTCTGGAGTGGCCTCTCCAGGGCGCAAAGAGTAGTCTTTTGTCTAACAACGTTTTTGTCATCCACAGGTCATCCTCGCTCTGTGTCTTCTGGGTGTGGCCTCCGCCGCTCTCAACTATGTCAGCAGCCCTTACTCCTACGGCGCCTTCCCCTACACCTTCCCCTACACTGCTGGCAATTTCCCCTACTCTGCTGGCAATTTCCCCTACACTGCTGGTGTGATCCCATACACGACTGGAGTCATCCCTAACACGGCTAACGTTCTTCCCTACACCGGTGGCGTCATCCCCTACGCCGGCGTCGCGCACTCCGGCTACGGGTTCCCCTCCGTGTACTCTGTACCAGTACAGTACAAGCCCGTTGAGGCGAAGGTTGTGCAACCGGGTTACGTGGCCAAGACTCCAGGTTCCACACACATCGCTCCTCTCCCTGCCGGTCTGGGTTACGCCTCCCACCATATCAATGTGGCTCCCGCCCCTGGCACCCAGTAAGCTTGGCGCCAGCAGGTTCCGACGACTCAGTGATCAACATTCCGTTACGACCCTCGCACCGGCCTCCCCCGACGACCCCTCGCACCAGCCGGCTCTGACGACCCTGGCACCAGCCGGCTCTGACGACCCTGGCACCAGCCGGCTCTGACGACCCTGGCACCAGCCGGCTCTGACGACCCTGGCACCAGCCGGCTCTGACGACCCTGGCACCAGCCGGCTCTGACGACCCTGGCACCAGCCGGCTCTGACGACCCTGGCACCAGCCGGCTCTGACGACCCTGGTACCAGCCGGCTCTGACGACCCTGGTACCAGCCGGCTCTGACGACCCTGGCACCAGCCGGCTCTGACGACCCTGGTACTAGCCGGCTCTGACGACCCTGGCACAAGCCGGCTCTGACGACCCTGGTACCAGCCGGCTCTGACGACCCTGGGACTAGCAGGCAGCCGCGTGCAGTAGAAGATGGGACTGTAGGTGACATATTCTCGCTATTCCAGCAGCCTGCACGACCCCCAGACTCCACCTCGTCATAACGTCATATCAGCCAAATTTATCAAGAATGTTACTATAGACAAAAGCATTATTTTTGTATTCAGACTGAATTTTGGTTGTCAGTTTTACTAGCACGACATGACAGCGATTTTGTTATATTACATTTTGTGATAAATTTTTAAATAAATTTGTTAACCGTAGTATGTGATTTAATTTGTTCTCAAATCCTAGTTGTTGGGCACCGTTCCTTCACCCGCCTTCGTATCCCAGCTCATTGTCCTTATTTCTCAGTTCCTTATCTTCATATCCGATCTCCTTGTTCTTACATGCCAGCTACGTAATTGTCCTCATACCGCAGCTCCTTGCTCTCATAACCCAGATCCTTTCGTCGTATCTCAGCTCATTAGCATTATTTTACAGATCCTTGTCATCATATCCTAGCTCCTTGTCCCCATATCGCAGCTCCTTGTCCTCGTATCCTAGATCTTTCTCCTCGTATCCCAGCTCCTTGTTCACTTGTCCACGCCCCTTGTCCTCACATCGCTGCTCCTCGCCCTCATATTTACCTGAAATTTACCTGAGGGTCACTAACACTCAAGTGGCCTTGACGAGGACAGGAAGACAGTGGCGTGTCAAAGGTTCCCTCATTTGTCTCCATGATTTTAGAATTGAAGTTTTGGCATTTACGGTTTCTGCGGGTAGGCGGTTCTCGGCAGGCGAGACAATAACATACATTCTTTTGCAGACGAGGAGTCACAATAACGTGGTAGAAATATGTTGACCAAACCGCACACTAGAAGGTGAAGGGACGACGACGTTTCGGTCCGTCCTGGACCATTCTTAAGTCGATTGTGCTATATTACATCACAATCGACTTGAGAATGGTCCAGTCCAGGACGGACCGAAACGTCGTCGTCCCTTCACTTTCTAGTGTGTGGTTTGGTCAACATACATCCTTTTGGCATGTATCTTATTGTCTCAATCTACTTACTTGAACTTGAACACCATGGATGATAAATCAAGCTCCACAGGCCCTCAGCATACCTCTGGAAGTGATCTTTAATCTCACTTACAAAGGGCGAATTGCCCAGCTGCTGGAAGAAGGCAAATGTGGTGCAGTCCGAAGAAATGATGGAAAGAAAGGAGCTAGAGAAGAGTCACTTAACTACAGACAGGGTAACTCACAAGCATCCTTTGTAAAGTACTGGAAACAATTATAAGGTTAAGACTAGTTGCACACCTGGTAAGAATGAGGTTTACAAGGAGACATCAACATGACCTTAGGGAAGGGAAATCATGCCTAACGAACCTCCTGAAGTTTTATGATAAGGTAAGGAAAATAAGGCAAGACAGAGAAGTATGGGCAGATTGCGTATCTCTGCACTCCCAACATGCCTTTTGATACACTACCACAAAGAAGGCTACTATACAAACTTGAAAGGTAGACGGGAGTAAGCGAAAAAGCACTAACATGGGTAAGGAATTACCTATCAGACAGGTATCAGAGAGTGACAGTGAGGAGTCCGACTGGCGTAGAGTAACAAGCGGGGTGCCTCAAGGACCGGTGCTGGGACCCATACTATTCCTCATTTATGTAAACGCCTTGACTGCAAGAGTTGAGTCTTATAATGAGAAGGGTTGAGACTGATGAGGATTGTAAGATTCTCCAAGATGACTTAAACAAGCTGTAGAGGTGATCCATGAAAGGGCTGCTAGAGTTCAATACCAGCAAGTGCAAGGTGATGGAAATGGAAACAGGAACCAGAAGACCGAAAGGCCAATACAAAGACCTCGGAGTGGACATAATACCAAACCTAAATTCAGAGGATCATATAAATGGAATAAAAGCAACCGCATACTCTACCCTACCAAAAGTCAGAACATCCTCGAGAAACTTAAATGAGGAGGGTTTTAGATCACTGTATACCGCCAATGTGAGACGAGTTTTAGAGTATGCCGTCCCCATCATCGAGCCCCTTCTTAAAAAAACATACAAGGAAGCTGGAAAAGGTGCAAAAGTTTGCAAGTCATTACAAGTCATTTAAAGTCATTACAAAAAAAAAAAAAACTCACAAGAAATAGTCGGCGTGAATGAAGAAGACGCAGCTGGCGATGGAAGAAGCTTTTGAAGGAAGCTTCAAAAGTTTTTTACAGCTTTTGAAGGCATCTAAAGCTTTTGAAGGAATCTAGAGGACCCGAGTGAGGAAAAGCCAAATGACTGCATATCCAGCTTGTGTTGAGGACAAAATGTAAATGTGATAAGTGTGAAGAGCTGGATAATTCAACACCACAAGACAATCACGTTGAAGCAGATTATGACATGGTAATGAAGTGTGGTGAAGTTGGAGCCTATCTTGTAGATCTGAAGCAAAGTAAATCGACACCAGTAATTCCATCTATCATCATACTATCATGCAAGAGGAGCCACACATTTATGGTTCATCCAATAAAATCAGCAGACTTCTAGATGTTACTACTGCTCGGCTTAGACTCGGTTACAAGTATCTCTGGGAATTCTCATTATTTGCTGATGTAGACCTGACCAAATTTAAACTGTCAACAAAATTATTCGCACACCCTCCGTCACTATGTGATGGAATGTGAAAAGATACGTGAATTCAGAAACAACTCTAGCATATATTCAAGAGATGTGTAAATATTTTATTTAAAATGATAAGCTGCCAGAAATCTTAGCCAAATATCCTCAGTTTGCTAACTGTAGGTAGTACTAAGTGACTGACCTATCCACCGCTGCCCACTGGATGGGGGGCGGTGTGCAGGACAAACATATCAATTGTGACACTAGCTCTCTACATGTCAGTTGCTAAGTTTAGAAACTACTTGTGGTCGGTCTCGAACCCATTGTTGATGTAACGAGGTGCATTGAATTTTGTAACTAGTTCATCAAGATTGTAACTTGCTTAGCTAAATGAATTTTGGGGCTCAGTCCCTGAGTCCATTATGTGCCGCTGTAACCCTTTCCACTACAGTCCAAAAAATGGGTATAAATGAACTGAATTAACTTTGTACTGAACACATTACATTTTTTTATACTCGATCCTAACGTAAGAACTGCGGTGGTTTGGATAAATTCACATTACCGCAATTTTGATGTTTCCTACGACTCATTGATATCGGCTCCGGAAGGTTAGGTGGGTTGCTCCTACTTATGTAAAACTGCTCCATTTTTTACATTGTGACAATTGAGAAAACGGGCTTTTGAGATCAGCAGAGTGAGAACGGGACCTGGCAGCCTAGCGTATTTTGTGAGGCTGGAGTCAGCGCCCCACCTCAACCCAGTCTTCACTGTAGCTACTTAATTCAATCCTAGATTGTATAATTTACGGGCTCACTATAGCCCGTACTACATGGACATTTAGTTCTGAGTAGCTAAATCTAAAACAACAACAACTGTAGAATTCAAGAGCCTAATTGAGGAAGTTAAGTACGGTAATTCGCGTCAGGAGTCGCCCACTAACTTCTACAAGAAGGATGGTACCAGATGAAACCTGGCAACTTAAATATACAATCTGCCTTACTGTAATATTTTTTCGCAGTTATGTATCAGCAAAAATATGGATTTTTGAGGTTATTTTACCTTCTAAATCATTCATTCACATAGTACAGTATCCTGAGTCACCACATCCGTTACAGTTGGACAATTCTGTATTCAATATTATTAAATTTTCTTTCGAAAAAGTCTTGAACAGAGGCTCGTAATCCACACTTAATATCATGGTAATGAAGCATAATTATTAAGTAATCTTTTGCTCCAATTTTGTCTGAGACTGTTTGAGAGTCTTGGTAAATTACATCTACGCAAAGTGCAAAGTTTGGAGTCCCAGTTTTTGTGCATGTAAATGAAGAATTCTAATAGATTTGTTAGGCAGGAATATTTTTTACGAAACTTATGTTGGTTATCAGTCATTATGAGTTGGGATCAACTAGAATAATACTATCATGTTCCTGCATAATTAATAATTTTGTGTGTTCCTGCATATAGTTCCTGAATAAATTGTGTGTAATTGTTTTTTATCAAAACACTGATGTCAAACTAATAGGACTCTAGTTCAGAATGTATTATGCATAACATTTGTTCAAATTTACGTGACATTCGCATGTTATGGTAATTAGAGAGAGAGAGAGAGAGAGAGAGAGAGAGAGAGAGAGAGAGAGAGAGAGAGAGAGAGAGAGAGAGAGAGAGAGAGAGAGAGAGAGAGAGAGGCAGAGAGAGAGAGAGAGAGAGAGGCAGAGAGAGAGAGAGAGAGAGAGAGAGAGACTGACTCTGTCTTCAAACATACTTCTTCTTCCCCTTTTTCTTCCTTCTCTTCCTGTCTATCTCTGTCTATCTCTGTATGTCTGTCTTGGACATGAAACCTGACACCTTTTGATGAAATATGTTTCGTTAGTTTAAAGTTGAAACTTGCTACACTATCATAAAGATAAAAAAAAATTGCTACACTTGTGTAGATGAAACTTATTTCATCAGCTTAGGGAAACACCTTTTTACAATCGAATCAATATAAAATCTTGTTAAAATAGCATCAAGATGAAATTTGTTACATCAGCTTTAATATCAAACTTGTTACACCAACTTGCAAGTTCAAGTTCAAGTTCAAGTATGTTTATGGAGACAAGAAAAAAATACATCTCAAAGGGATAGAGTAGCTTAGGCTATTTCTACCCCCCCCCCCCACCAACTTGCAGATGAAATTTACAGCACTCACATAAAAATGAAACTTGTTAGATTAGCAACAAAAGTAAACATGTTACACTAGTTTCCATCTATAACATGTTACACTAGTTTCAATCTAAAACATGTTACAACTAGTACAAAGATGAAACGTGTTGCACTAGCATCATGACAAGACTAGATTCACTAGCTTCAAGATGAAACTTCTTACTCATGCTGCAAAATGATTCTTGGTTCACTAGCATCATCGTGAAACTCGTTATGCAAGCTTCAACCCGAATCGTTCTACACTAGTTTCGAGTTGAAACTTTTTACTCTAGCTCATAAATGAAGGTTATTACACAAGCTTCAAAATAAAATTTACTGTACTAACTTAAAGACGAAACTTGTTATACAAGCTTGAAGACGAAACTTGTTACACTCGCATGAAAATTAAACTTGTTACACCAGATTTTAAAGATGAAACTTGCTTCACTAGCACCAATACGAATCTTGTTAAGCTAGTTTCGAGGCGAAACATGTTCAAAAGTTTAATGCTTAAACTTGGAATACTAGCTTCAAAATAAAAGTTGTTACACAGTGAAACCTATTACAATATCATCAGGATGAAACTTTACCTTCAAGATGAAACTTGTTATACTAGCTGTGAGAATGAAACTTGTGACACTTGCTTAAAGTTGACACTTGTTACACTACCATCAAAATGAAACGGTACACTAGCTTTAATATAAAACTTGTTTCACCAGTTGAAGAGTAAACTTGCTTCAAGATGAAATTTGTTACACAAGCTTCAATTAGGAACTTGGTCCACTAGATTCAAGATGACCAGAAACACTAACTTGAAGATGAAACTAGGTTAGAAATGAACCATGATTAACTAGTATTAACATAATCTTGTTCCATAACCTTCAAGATTAAATTTGTTACAATAGATTCAAGATGATACTTGTTATATTAGCTTCAGGCTGAAAGCTATTTAACTAGCTTAAGAAATAAATTTGTTGTATAAGTTAAGTATGAAATTTGTAACACTATATTTAAGATGAAACGTTTTACACTAAATTAATGATGCAAGATGATAATGATGCTTTTTACAGTAACTTCAAGAATAAACTTGCATCACTAACATGAAAACGAAAAATGTAACATTATCATCAGGATGAAACTTGTTACAATAGCCTAAAATTAAACTTGTTGAACTTACCTAAAATGAAAGAATTACGTTAGCTTGATGAAAGTATTACATTAGCTTGATGATGCTACGGTAATATAATATAAACTTGCTACAATAGCTACAGCATCTATTTCTACTCATCTTTTTCTATTATTACATCTACATCTCTTTCAATTGAGAGATGAAACTGCAAACACGATTCTGTTTTTAATAATAAAATTGACTTGTTGACTACACGAGCCTTTCAAAGTCCATGGGAAAATTAATTTAAATACAGTACAAGGGGTCCTTGGCTGTGTCAAGACTGACAAGAGCTGCACGAGCTTAATGATGTAAGAGCTGAATTAAAGAATTTGTAAATTCTTAGAAGTATGACATAGTTGGAGGTGAACTATATCATACATCAATGACATAGTTGAGAATATTACAAACTATATCATCAAATTTGCAGATTTTAATATCGACCATGCATGTGGGGCATAACAACCCAAGCCACAACTACCAAATTAATAACATTACAGCAGATTGAAGAAAAAGACCTTGGAGTCAAAATCCAAGTTCTTCAATTCTGGAATTCATCGAGCTCCTAGATTGTCTGATCGTATGGTGGACGGTGTTTTGCTTCTCTCCTTAGCGCCTTATTTTGCACTACTTGTAGTTTTTGCATGTTTGTTTTCTGTAAGCTACCTCCAGTAGCGGTACTGAAGGGTATGCTAGATGCGGCCGGACTAGAGCCTTATATAAGTGTGGCTGTATGTTTGTGCTGAGGCTTTGGAATCTTCTCAGTTTTCATCAGGCCGTTTTTGCTCTGTTTATTCTATCCTTGACGTGAATTTTTATACCTGTTCTATTGATCTATATTCTATTGCTCCAGTATTCTGCCTACATCCGCATATTGGATCAGGCGGTTGTCAAGGATAATGTGGTCTGGGTTTCTTGTTGCAATGTGTATTATCTGGAAGCTTTGTTTATTTGTACGTATTTTCCACTGATTTTCAAAGTTATTTATGAATTCAACTGCTGTCTTGTTCTTGTTGGCTAGTAGTGGCTTTGATGTTCTTATATAGTTCTAGTAGTTCTATCTCAGGCTGGGATATAACGTACTTCAAGTTGATGTGGGCTATGTTGGCTTCCAGATGAAATTCGTTTCATAAGCATCCAGATGAAATGTGTTACAATAGCTTCGAGATGAAACTTGCTACACTTGCTTAAAGATGAAAAGTGTTACACTTGCTTCAAGAAGGAACTTCTTACTCCAGTTTTATACTGGAACTTGTTAGATTAGCTTCAAGATGAAACTTTTTACACTACCTACAAAACATTAAACTTGTTTCAGTTTATGGCTCGTTGTACTAATGTGAAGATGACTCTTGTTATACTAGTTACACTAGCGTGAAGAACTTACACTAGTTACACTAGCGTGAAGAACTTACACTAGTTACACTAGCGTGAAGAACTTACACTTGTTACACTAGCGTGAAGAACTTACACTAGTTACACTAGCGTGAAGAACTTACACTAGTTACACTAGCGTGAAGAACTTACACTAGTTACACTAGCGTGAAGAACTTACACTAGTGTGAAGAACTTACACTAGTTACACTAGCGTGAAAAACTTCACTCGTCATATTATCATTCAAATGAAACTTGTTGAACTAATTAGAAGATATACCTTATTTCACTTGCTTCAATTTGAAACATGTTACACTAGCTTAAACATGAAACTAGCTACACTAGCTTCAAAATTAAACGTATTACACTAGTTTCAATAATAAAGTTGTGACACGCTTTAAAATTAAATTTGTTACAATATTTTTAAAATAAAACTTGTTATACTAGCTTGAAGATGAATGTTGTTACACTAGGGTAAAAATGATACTTGATACACTAACTTGAAGATGAAACTTTTTTTATAATAACATCAAGATGAAACTCGGTACACTTTGAAGATGAAACTTCCTACAGTAGCTTCAAGATGAATTTTGTTACACCCGCTTTAAAATGAAATTTGTTAAATTATCACCAATTTAAAACTAGTTATATTAGTTTAGAGATGAAACTTGTTACGATAGCATAATGGCGAATCTTGCTAAACCAACTTAAAGAATAAACTTTATACGCTAGATTCAAGTTGAAACTTTCTAGACTAACTTCAAGATAAAACTTGTTACACTTGCTTCAAGATGAAACTTGAAGATTAAAATTGGTTTGAATAACCTTCAAACTCAAGGGGGGGACCTTGAATTATGAATTATTAATTAATCAGACGTATATAATTACCTAAGAGCCTCTAAGGACGCACCATCTGGTTGGTAACAGATATGTAGGACAGTTCTAAGGACGTGCCATCTGGCTGGTGACGGATCTTTAGGACAGTTCTAAAGACGTACAATCCGGCTGGTGACAGATCTGTAAGACAGTTCTAAGGATGTACCATTCGGCTGGTGACAGATCTTTAGGACAGTTCTAAGGACATACCATCCGGCTGGTGACAGATCTGTAAGACAGTTCTAAGGATGTACCAACCGGTTGGTGACAGATCTGTAGCATAGCTCTGAGGATGTTCCATCTGGTTGGTGAGAGACATGTAGCACAGCTGTGACATTGAAGAACTTGTCTCACCTGGTTCACCATCCAAGGATGTATTGATTTACGCGCCTGGAACTTAGTGACCTTTCTCGTTTTTCCTTCACCTCCACATGACGTTCTGAGGAATGGCGAGACTCCAAAATGCCTGAAGCCTTGGTACACGTAATGCCTCTCCTGGCACCTGACACGCTCCCTGCCGCTGGTCAACAGTGACCTATACCACTCCAGGCACTGTGATTACACTGCCTCGAGTGACCTGGAGCCCAAGGTTAACTCTCCAACCAGGTATGTAATTGTGAATGTCTCACCAATGGTGCTTAGACCTCACTTAACAGCTCGTAATGGCCGTCTGTCACGAAACTGTCCTGAGCCTGGCGCCAAGTGGCCATTCATGTTTACTTTTCCGTTTGAGTAGCCTCGTGAACTATTTAAGACATGACATATAAACTAAGTTGAAGAAAGAACTTGTTTCACTAAGCAGAAGATGAAACTTTACTGACAGGTGAAACATAGGGTAAAACATCATGTCAACTTTAAACAAGATACACTTCTGAAGGACATAAAAGTATTAACATACTCACACTAGGCTACTACTCCGCAGTAGTGACAAAATCCTCGCAAAAACTGATTCAAGCCAAATACGTATTAATGAACCTGGATGTGATGATTTTACTTATGCGACAAAAAAAATCATTTCCATTAAAGGCTAAAAATAAGTTGTTAGAAGAAGAGACGAGATGAGGAACAAGCGGCTAGGTAGCTGGGTACATCTGAGTAGTAAATGGGGTAAGTGTGAGTTGAGTGAGTGTTTCAAGGTTGGGTAAAGTGAATGGTGTAAATTAGGGTAGATGGGATGGGGTAAGTAAGTTGATCAATACCCTTATCCCCTCCCCCGGAAATGGCAAGGGGAGTTAAGGGGAAAAAAATAGTGTGAATGAGTGAGGTACGTTAGGGTTGAGTGAGTGGGATGACTTAGGGAAGAATTAGTGGGTCAGGTTGAGTAAGAGGAACTGGACTCAACAACAACTGGGAGCAGATTTAGTGGGGGGGGGGGGGGGGGCAGAACAAACGTGGGAGTAGGGTGGGGGGGGGGAAGGGAGTAGCATTGACCACCTGCGTATATATACACGGGCAGGGACACGCCATGGCTAGTCACTGCTGACCTCAAGTCTCAACCATGAAGGTAAGTGTCTTAGTGTGTGTGTAGGACACCTTGATGGGGTTGTGGCTCGCCGTAGTCTGCCTCTTGCCCCACGAGGCAACAATTAAACAAATATTTTTAAACTTACAAATTCTGACTAACTAAAAGAATCTCAGGCTATTGTGCACTAATATACCAACTATATTTTATGTGGATTTTGAGAACTTAATTATACCAAAACACTTGATAAAGACAGTGACAGTTTAACTCTATTACTTGTAGCTTATAAGTATAAACAAGTATTATCAAAACAAAAATATTACAATTTCTATTATTGTCCGATGTATGCATTTCGAAATGCCTTCTAAATTGGCACATTGGCATATTTCGTAGAGTTGGGGACACCTATTTGTATCTGCCTATTGGTTTGATAGGAATGAGGCTATTTGGTGCATCTTCTGTATGTAACTTCGCATCGGTTGTGTACCTATTGTCTTCTCTTCGAGACCCATCTACCAGGCTTAACGACCCATCTACCAGGCCTAAAGACTCATCCACCAGGCTTGAAGGTTCGCTTGTGAGGCTTAAAGACCCATCTACTAGGCCTAAAGACTCATCCACCAGGCTTGGTGACCATCCACTAGGCTTGGAGACCCATCCACCAGGCGTGAAGACACTCTTGATGCTTTCGTGTTTAGTCTGTTTGAGTCTCTGGAAGCTTTGTGGAATGGGATGGTGTTTGTTTTAGTTCACATCATTATTTCTTTACTAGGGGTTTTCCAACACCTGTTGTTGAACGAATCTTTGTCATTTCGTTTGTTTTCTAAATTTCGGACAGAAATGTTTTGCGCCTCGGTTTCTATATTATAGTTGTTAAATGTTTAATATATACTATTTATCTGTTCTTCTCGATTACATTTAGTTATTCTGGAATATTACTCTAGCATATATTCCTCTCATATAATTCTACCGCTCTAATCAGTGTTTTGTAGTTTCTCATTATACAAGTTGTAATTAACTTGATACAATACTTTCAATAATATGTAATCACTTCTAAGTAGGTTTAAATAACTGGGGGATGTAGTCACATATCTATTCTTGTGGATTAGAACTATATCACACACTTCAACCACACTTTATATCAACTAGTACAATTGTTTGTGAATCTGGCAACTACATTGAATCCATGAATGGTCTCTGCCTCCACATCATGTAATACTTTATTTTTTACGTCGTCACAACCCTGGCACACAGGTTTTTTTAATGACCGCGTCCTTCTGGCTCACTAAGCAACCTGTCCTCCTACAAAGAACGTCGCATTTCGAACGTATGCGTTATATGAGGCCAAAAAATGTCGTCTAGAAAATGGAAGCGGCTCGCGAAAGTGACGTACTGTCCCGTTTTCTGCTTTGGGTCCTCTGGTAGGTTGGGATAAGGGCACTTTAAAATTAGTTTTCTTGACGTTGGGAGGACGGGCTGCACTGAGTACTTTCCACGTCTCACCGCTACCTGATCCCCCGCCATAACCAAAGTCTGCCTACCTAAATGTAGATTCCACAGAGTTCTTTTGTACGTTATGTCAGTGCCTGTCCACCATGGGTTGACATGCGGTGTGGGTCGTTTGTCTGGTTAGCGTGAGTTAGTTTGGCTGGGTGATATGTAGGGTTGTCAGTGCATTGGCTGGGGTGGCTAGTGTGTGTATCCTAGCTGGTGTCTGGTAACCTATTAGTGATTACGCCAGACAGAAGGTTGTTCAGTTCTTGATCATCGCGGATGGCGAACTTCACGGAGGATGATACAGTTGTTGTTGTCGCGTGCGACATTGCCGGCAAGCTTAAGATCTTCGGCAGCAAGACTTCCTTGATTCTTCTCTCCTCCAGTGACGTGAGGCTTAGTCTTTCCTCTTACCTCTGGGGGCGGTATGGTGGTGGCGCACTTCAAGTGTGTTTACCTACATTATGAGCTGGAAAACTAGAGCTTCCATGCTAACGTTGCATATTCTAGAACGAGTCTAGCGTATGTAAAGATTTGTTTGTGGATACATATTCAGATACATGAAGATAGTCCTAACGTTCATTAACCTTGCATGTGTGTTCGCTTCGTAACATGCTACGTAAAATATATATCACACATTAACTCTGTCACTGAAAGCCTTTCATTATACGCCAATAAATTGTTCATTGTAATGCTCTCACACCCAACCGTTTAAGTGACAGTTCACACTGACACTTTCTTGTAATCTTGAAACTAATTGGTGGTAGAGGAGTTTAGTGTGACTGTTGTGTTGTGTTCACCCGGCTGTTGCTATCCCTCACAGGTCCTCCTCGCTCTGTGTGTCCTGGGAGCCGCCTCCGCCGCTCCCAAGAAATCCAACTATAAGTCTAAGGAGGCCGCGCCCTCCATGTATACTGCTGGGGAGCCCTCCATGTATACCGACGGGAAGCCCTCTACTGCCGCAGAGCCCTCCAGGTATTCAGCTGGAAATCCCTCCATGTATTCAGCTGGAAATCCCTCCATGTATACTAACGGGAAGCCCTCTACCGCCGCAGAGCCCTCCATGTATACCGCCGGGGAGTCCTCCATGTATTCAGCGGGAAATCCCTCCATGTATTCAGCGGGAAATCCCTCCATGTATTCAGCTGAAAATCCCTCCATGTATACCGACGGGAAGCCCTCTACCGCCGCAGAGTCCTCCATGTATACCGCCGGGGAGTCCTCCATGTATTCAGCTGGAAATCCCTCCATGTATACCGACGGGAAGCCCTCTACCGCCGCAGAGTCCTCCATGTATACCGCCGGGGAGTCCTCCATGTATTCAGCTGGAAATCCCTCCATGTATGCAGCTGGAAATCCCTCCATGTATGCAGCTGGAAATCCCTCCATGTATACCGACGGGAAGCCCTCTACCGTCGCAGAGTCCTCCATGTATACCGCCGGGGAGTCCTCCGTGTATTCAGCTGGAAATCCCTCCATGTATTCAGCTGGAAATCCCTCCATGTATACCGACGGGAAGCCCTCTACCGCCGAAGAGCCCTCCAAGTATACTGCCGGGAATCCCTCCATGTATACCGCCGAGAAGCCCTCTACCGCCGAAGAGCCCTCCAAGTATACTGCCGGAAATCCCTCCATGTATACCGCCGGGAATCCCTCCATGTATACCGCCGGGGAGCCTTCCATGTATACTGCTGTAAAGCCCTCCACCGCCGCAGATCCCTCCATGTATACCGCCGGGAATCCCTCCATGTATGCTGCTAAAGCTGAGCTTTCCATGTATGCCAGCGCTGAGTCCTCTATGTATAAAAAGACTGAGCCCTCCATGTATCAAACAGCCGAACCCTCCATGTATGCCGGCGCAGAGTCCCCCATGTATGCAGGTGCCGAGCCCTCCATGTATCAAAAGGCCGAGCCCTCTATGTATCGTAAACCCGGCACTGTGCCCTACATGTACAAGCCCACTAACACAAAAGCTGTGAAGGCCGGTTACATGGCCAAGACTCCAGGTGCCACACACATCGCTCCTCTCCCTGCCGGTCTGGGTTACGCCTCCCACCATATCAACGACGCTCCCGCCCCTGGCACCCAGTAAGGCCCTGCTACCAGCAGGCCCTGACACTCTCGCTCCAGCAGACCCAGACGACCCTTGCACCAGCAGACCCAGACGACCCTTGCACCAGCAGGACTTGACGATCCTTGCCCCAGCAGGACCTGACGACCCTTGCCCCAGCAGGACCTGACGACCCTTGCACCAGCAGGACCTGACGATCCTTGCACCAGCAGGACCTGACGACCCTTGCACCAGCAGGACCTGACGACCCTTGCACCAGCAGGACCTGAAGACCCTTGCACCAGCAGGACCTGACGACCCTTGCACCAGCAGGACCTGACGACCCTTGCACCAGCAGGACCTGACGACACACATCCCAGCAAGCGACTGGTTACTGGGATGTGCTCCTTCAATGGAAGCACAATAGCGTGGAACTATCGAGTCTTAAGTATTCCTGCACTGAGCGTCTGCTGGACCCAGCAGGCCAGCTCATCATAGACATCTTTCTTGGCTAGTCACCTGAAACTAATCTGGATGATAATAGATTTTTATCCAGAAATTCAGATTAATTTTTGTCTCTGCTAAAATTGATGTCATGGAATGAGAGTGATTCTTAATACATGTAATCATTTTACCAGTAAATCTGCTTTATTTCAAGTGTGTTCTTTATTCTTACATAAATCCTTAATCAAAGATATCTTATATCAAATTATTACTATTAAATTGCTGCTGCTGAAAGATAAAATATACACATGTATCTCACAGGTTATTTATTCAAAATGAAGTGGTATGCTGTAATGACAGTCGTTACAGACCTCCGTAATAGGTAACTCCTGTAGCCCAAGTTCTTATAATAGGGAATTTTAGTCACGAGACAATAGATTGGGCAAATCTAACACCACAAATGAAAGGGGAGCAATTAAGGTATCTAGTGCAGGACTCCTTTCTTATACAGCATGTGACAGCTCACCCAAGGTAAGAGCAGTCCTCATCTTGAGTAAACGTCTCAGGACGACTATTACTTTGGCTATTATTACACCTTCGAGGTGACTATCATAGATTGAGAGAGGAATTATAATATACCTCCTGGAGAAAGTATATATGCAAGATCATGGAGAGAATCCTAAGGAAGGGAATCATTCAACACGTCACATTACACAATCTTGTAAAATCAACACAGCATGTTTTTGTTAAAAATAAATCTTGCCTAAGTAACCCGCTTACATTTCTGAAAACAGTAACCAGTTATTTAGAGAACGGATTTCCAGTAGACGTAGTATATACAGGCTTCGCTAAAGCTTTTGATGAGGTTTCACATAAAAGACTGGCAAAGAAATTACAAGCATAGAATAAATGGTAAAATACTGAAATGTTTAAAATAACGGATAAAACAAAGAAAGCAACTGGTCATCTTAAATGAAAATAAATCTGACTGAAAAAAAATGTTATGAGAGAAGTACCTGAAGTTCCATCTTTGTGTCAAACTTTTTTGTTACATCAATAACAAAAAAAGACGAGCATATCAATGACAGATGAGAATACTTCAAGGCACATCATCAAATTTTCCAATGCCACAAAGATCTGTGGTAAAGTAGGCTAACAACGACGAGGCCTCGCAAAACGTGTACTCCACAAATGGTCCGAAGACTGGCACATGCAATTTAATATTGAAAAATGCGAGACCTTGTATGTAGGGCATAATAATGCACATCACAGCTGTCATATGAACAATCCGACCACACGGCAGATTGATGAAGGAGCTGGGAGAAGGAAACTCCATACACAGTTTCAAATGTAGATATAATAGAGCCCGATAGGCCCAGGAACCTGTACACCAGTTGACTGACAGTTGAGAGGCGGGACTAAATAGCCGAGGCTCTACCCCCCGCAAGCACAACTAGGTGAATGTACACTCACAGACGTTAATCTGTCTAATTCTTGTAATACACGTAAATATCAGTCAGCTTACTGCAAAAACAGCCACTATTACGTACATTTAATATGGATACGTACTGTTAACTACATGTACACGTGATAGTTCAATTACAGATACACATAGACACGCAGAGGTACACATATCAGTCTATCTTAACAATGGTACACATGAATACTCACGCACATACCAGCCCACCCAGAGTGTCTGTCTGTCTGTCTGTCTGTCTGTCTGTCTGTCTGTCTGTCTGTCTGTCTGTCTGTCTGTCTCTCTCTCTCTCTCTCTCAAATTTACACATTTAGTTTTACTCGTGATGTTCATTCCGCTGCTCCACTAACAAATTATTAACTATACTTATGTCATCATATTTATTTTTTAACAAGCATCTAATCGTACATGTCTTTGCAAAACTCTTTGGAGCCGGATGGGAATCGAACCAGCATCCTGCTCCCATGATTTTTGCAGACTTGTGTTATTGCGATTTACTAGTGTATACATACCCTGTATATTTTGTTATTCACCTTTTAAGGTCTTATCTTCATCTTTCGAAGTTCAGTATTTGAAAATATCAGGTGAATAAGACAATAATTTGAATAGGCTAAATGGAAATTTATTTACCGTGTATTTGTTGCTGCTTCATTACTTACTTGCTCCTGGATACACACTTCAAAACTCTGTCTACTCTACAGGTCTTTCTTGTAAGTCTTCCTTGTCTACAATATGTCATCTTCCTCCCAGGAGTCGAGGTTGACTCTGGGAATGGAGGACGAGGAGCAGGGTAGTCTGGGGTTGCCTGTGGCATACTGCCTTAGTGGCCACCGCTGTATTGAGCCCAACTCTGGTATGTTATCGCACAGTATCCGAGCCAGAGAGACCTTGTGTATCTCTGCCAGTTGCTCTGTGGGAACCAGAGAAACGTTTAGTGATGTTGGGGTTACATGTATAAATATTAAACCTACCTTCATGACCCAATAAGCATCTTTAAACATGACTAGTCATAAGGCTTTAGCCAAGTACCTCACAGGCTCAATCAAGAAGCCTACATTACCAAATTGACTACTATACCTTTGGTGAATGCTTGTGGTTGGGTGGTAGTCTCGTACCAGTACCTATCTCCCTTTTTCAGTCTGAGAAACTGGTCAGCAATTATGCAGGCGAATGTTGGTCCAACTAAACCGTCTTTGATTGGTCTCTCGGCAAGACCTCCTGTGAAGAAGTCTATATCGTCCACATGACTGTAAAAGACAGATGCTCTTATAATGACTATACTGTACATAGTACTAGCTGAAACACTGAAATGTTGCATTTAATATTGTTCGCTACCGGGTATCTTGATATACCAGGTATACCAGGTATCTTGATACCCGATATCTAAGCTGAGCCGTCAGCTTCCTACCTGTATACTGCCGCGATGCTCTGGAGGGCGCCGGAGTCCATGTCTGGAGCCAGGTCTGAGAAGTTGGAGGCAGGCTGGAGACCGCAGTACATCCTCCAGCGGTTGTAGCCGCCCACGCCGTGGTCTCTCCCACGCTGGATGTTCAGAGACACTAGATCTAGGCCGAAATGATCAGTGCCACGAAACAGCTTCCCGGAGACCTATGGGCACGTGGCATGAATTTTAATTACCAGATAAAACTGACACTTTCAACTGATGTTATTCCCTTATGAAGCCCTAAAAGTTGATTTTCACAGCCGAATCCTTTGTTCATCTTTGCAATACATACACCACACGTATAATACACATATACACGTATCACTATTACAACAGAAATCTACAGCAACACCCACCTGAGTTGAGAAAAAGGTATCAACAGCTGCAGCACTTTGCGAGGTCTCCCCTCTCACGAGGTTGGCCATGCTGCCCTCGTCGTAGAGAGCAAAAGGTTGGAAGAGGAGTGTGTTCAACTGCAGGAACTGTATGTTCTTACCCGCACCATCGATGTTCTGTACCAGGCCCTGAAGGAGAACAATGTCATAGGTCATTACAAACCTGGCAAACAAGTCTGCAGATATACACCACTTTTGGGACGGATGGAGAGATTTATTTCTGCTAATGCAATTTATGTGAAACTAATGGATGATGGAAGGCTTCAATTTTCTGAGAATCTACAGGGAAGGCAGTGATGAACTGGCATTAAATCATTGCAAAGTCCTCCCAAGAGATGATAATACCTGCAATAAATATCCTATAATTTCGGTTTAAAGAGATTAGACATGGCTGAAGTACTACAAATCAAACACTTTCAACCATTACCAGCCAACTTATAGTTAGATACATCCAACCATCTACAGGACCATTATAAGTGCAAGATCGCACCGCCAACTGATTAAATTGAAGATTTATATAGAGGACTGAGCATATATAATAGTAAAACAAAATGAATTCTGAAAGTGCTCGGATTAATTTAGTTAAATTTCACTATGTGGATCATGCATGGTATATATATATATATATATATATATATATATATATATATATATATATATATATATATATATATATATATATATATATATATATATATATATATATAATGTGAAATCTGCTAATATGTATTCACTACCGCCAGAGATGTTGAGCGAAATACATTTGGCTCAATAAAGTTGCAAAATGAAGGTCTATAGAGTAAAATTTACAGTTTCCTTACCATGTGAGGCCGAACGCAAGATACCTTGTGGGGGAGGGGGGGGAGGTGCCCTTTATGTTGGTAAAATTATATTTCAGCCATACCTACTATTGCACCTCGGCTTTTCATAGGGGCTATTTTGCACCTCCTGCAAAATGCCTAAAATCCTAATATCATTACATAAGTCAAGCATCCTAACGTAATATGGGGTCGAAGAAAAGTTATTTGAGGGCGAGAAAGAGAGGAAGGTGGCATAGAAGGCGGCTTATGAAGAGCGCGGTAGGGCAACGCTGACCAACTTAAGCTTACTTGTATCTGGCTGTGGCCGAAGCGGAAGGCAGCAGCTGCGAACTCGTTAGCTATGCCGGGGTGTACGAGTTCATCGTAGTCCGTGACCTGGGTGCCTTCAGACTGCGGACTCAGCTCGAGGTACTTCATGAAGTTAGGTCCTGTGGGGGGGGGGGTGAAGTTGGGTATTCTGATCACATGGATCTGTCTGTATACAGCAACAATTTAGCAAGCACAGTTTTCAATAATGCAACAGTTACAATTGACTTGAATCATTTATATTCTTGTGAGCACTAATAAGTTCTCTTGCTGGAGCTACTGGAACACACTATTACTAACATTATTATATTTATGTGAAGTTAATTTTCGTTTCAGCTCAAATTATCAATTAAGTAAAACAATAGCAAGACAAATGATGCTAAATTGTAATTTCCAGAGGGATAAATTAGCCGGCACAGAGGCCTGTGATTGATGCGACCCTTGGGACCGGCGGAGTGAGCAACAACCGCCCGTCTCCCTGCTCATGTATTCATACACCCTCAAACACACCTAGAGTCAAATGAACAAATCCACAAGGGCCGTGACGAGACGATAAGGCAGTGTCTGGGATGCTCCCGGACGCAGGTTCGAATCCTCGTCACGACCCTTGTGGATTTGTTCATTTGATGCATCACGTTAGTGTGATCTCTGTGTGTGACACCTAGAGTCCTTTGAAGAGAAACATTCCAAGGTCCATTCCCCACACACTGCGGCCACTCAAAATACTTCTCTAGACACTTGCACGCGCACCTAGCAGGCTGGGGACGTATTCGTTGTAGGTGATGTGTTGAAGCTGGGCCACCACGATCCTCCGAGACTCCTGGAAGAGCCTCTCGTCATCCCAGTCCGGGTTGAGATCCTTGAGCTCGATGGCGAGGGTGTTGTGGTGGCGGGCCCACACTGTGTGTAGCGTCGTCAGCAGGATCTGCTCGTTGACCCTAGCGTCTCCTATAGCCGGGAAAGAAGCGGCCACAATGAAAATTACCAATGAGAAAATCAGTAGAAGCCATGATGAGGATTCGAACCTGCACACTGGGTTACTCCCGAGTATACACCCTAACACACGACATTCTCAAAGGCAATGAAACCTGGGATTAAACCTAATCACGTTAATGTTATTTATCTCTGCATAAATTAATGTTATTTATCTCTGCATAAATCATAAACCAAAAGCGTTGCAAGTAGAACTCCTACACCACCTTACCTACCTTGAGTGTATGCGACCTTGAGTGTATGCGACTACAGCCAGAGTGCATGCAGCCAATGCATGAAACATCTGACTTTGCTTCAGGGAAAGTCTCAGGAACCCTAGAGGATTGAGTTCAATCCTAGGTTTCATTACTTTAAAGCGATGTGGTAGACGAGTTGATTAGGGCTTAGAACATATACTCGAGAGTACCCAGTGTGTGCAGGTACAAATCCTCATGGCCGTCTACCTATTCTCATTGATGCATCACGTTAACAGTGTTTCCACCCACGGGGTATTTAAGGTCAAATTTGTGAGGCTATTCTATAGTGTATTAAACAATTACCTTCTATCAAACCGCTAAGGTCTGACGACCTGCATGTTTACATTGACCATACAGTCAACAGGACACACTGCAGCAGTCTGTTGCTTTCCTAGCAATACTTGTACCCAGACTATCAGTGTAAAGGTAAACAATTAGCTTGTACTGTTACTGTTAGTTTAGCTAACTAGTTGTAGCCGTGCTACAGCTTATCACTAAAGTCCACAAGAATAATTATGACTATCTGCTCTTCAAATATTTTAAAATCCTCCGGGAAGACAGACATCAAGAAGCACACTCTTAACCTGCTCGCTCCACAGAATAAAGTGTTTAGAATCTCTTCACGTGGATATCATCTCAAACATAATGGCATAGCAGCCAGATTAGCATGCACCAAAGATAAAATTTAACTAGACTTTGCAATTTGTTTATACATTCAGGTGTGGTAGTGGAACAATCACGGCCACAGGACAAAGCAATAGTAAACACTCCTCTTATTTATATCTGACAATATATGCGGGAAAATGTATATAGGCAGCACAAAACTTGTGTAATAATTGCTAAATCAGGTTTGAGTGCCATTACCCGCCGCACTCCAAGTGAAAACTACAATGATTGAATTCCCAGACACTCCTGAGACCTGCAGCTATGAGGTACTTAAAGCACTGTAATTACTGTATCCACTCGTGTTCTTAAGAATATCCTCATGATCCGTTAACAAAATGACCAGTGTAGGCTGCCCATTACATGACCGAGATGGGAATTTAGTGTAACCAGACAAGGGCTTCACACAAACAATATAACCCTTCATATATAGTGAAGGGTAGCTGCATAAATGTGTATGTACCCATGTTAATAGTAATTAAAGTGTGGCCAGCGCCTGAACCCCTTGGACGGGACGCACGCCGCCCCTCCTCCTACAGCTGCCCCCGGCCTGGTGAGCTTACCCGAGGTGAAGCAGAACCTGTCGTAGGAGTACTGGTCCTGGGTGTTGCAGCCGTCTTGAGGCTCCTTGGACGGCGGCAGCAGCTCCCTCCCGTCCAGCGTCACCTGCCACCAGGAAGAGACGGCCACAGTGACCCACATGACGGAACAGGAAGGCAACAAAAATAATAGACATCGTACAATATTAAAGGCGCCGATGCTTCCAAAACGTCCGGATATCTGGACAGTAGTTCATAGCACCATGTACATATTTATCCAATATTAAAAGCTTGCAATGAACATTTTCAATAAAAGGTAACAGATCCATATAACATCAAGACAACATATTGATTTTAAAATGCTGAACGTTCAAGGGTTGGTCAGAGGCACTGGGGATTATGAGCAGTGGATGGGGGGATTAGGGCATTGGGATTACAGAAGCAAGTATGGGATGTTGAATAATTACCACGTAACACTTAATTAACACACTATCTTTGAAAAAACTTAGAATGAACCACGGAACACCTTTGGGATGGGTCAGGGAAAATGCTGACGGATCAAGGAACAAGTGGTGCAGGATCCCAGGAGGTCAGTACCTGTGACCGTAGGAGACCATCCTGGAAGGTGCGCAGAGCGCCAAGCTGCTGGTCGTTGGCACCATAGATGACCGAACCATCCAGGAAAGCTGTCTGCTGGTTCAACTGCTCTCGGGGGCCTATATGTAAATATGATTAATTTACTACTAAACTAGGATATAAAGCAGAGAATAAAGAATAAAAATAAACCTCTTTACGAAACTTATAAATGACAATGTAGACTAAAACAGGTCATATAGCACGAGGAAGACCCTCCAAGGGCAGTAAAGAACACAGGAAGATAACCCACCGAAGTGACACTTGGGTGCCGGGGCCGAGCGGGTGAACTCCATGCACGTCTGGCTGAAGGCGGAGAAGAAGAGGTCGTCGGCCGGGATAGAAATTGGCGCGCACTCCGGGTGGAGGAGTGACGGCAGCTGAAGAACTTGCTCAGAGCAACACGGGATACTCTGCCCACCTGAACCTGAAGCACGAGACTGAGGTGAGAACCTGAAGCACGAGACTGAGGTGAGAACCTGAAGCACGAGACTGAGGTGAGAACCTGAAGCACGAGACTGAGGTGAGGACCTGAAGCACGAGACTGAGGTGAGGACCTGAAGCACGAGACTGAGGTGAGAACCTGAAGCACGAGAATGAGGTGAGGACCTGAAGCACGAGACTGAGGTGAGGACCTGAAGCACGAGACTGAGGTGAGGACCTGAAGCACGAGACTGAGGTGAGGACCTGAAGCACGAGACTGAGGTGAGAACCTGAAGCACGAGAATGAGGTGAGGACCTGAAGCACGAGACTGAGGTGAGAACCTGAAGCACGAGACTGGCGATCTCTTGGATCAGTATATGAATATTCCAGCCCATCTTCATTAACAATGGTCAAATGCTCACTAATACAGCCTTCAAAGCCTTGTTTATGCAGCCCCTCCTCTCGAGCGTTCACAACGTCACTAAACTGATGTACTAAATTGCCTGGCCCAAACCTGCCCGAAGTCCCACGAATAGAAAACGGGACATCATGTCAATTTTGCGGGCCGCTGTGGTTTTAGTACAGCAGTTAGTTATTGGCCTTAGAGCCGTCACGTCAAAATGCGATGTACTTTTCCAAACGCCGGGTTGCTTATGAATGAAGAGCATTTTAGAAATGATTTGATTGATAATGTTCTCGATTTTTTCCCGAACAGTGCTTTGCTCCCTGTGTTCGAATCGCATTTCTAAATGATTCACTGACGCAATGCAAATACAAATAGTTTCCAAATAAATCAGAGCACCTAACATAGGCCTAATTATATACAAAATTATAATGTAAATTTTTATCAAGATTTTTTGGTTACACATTACGTTAAAATTAGGAAATGCATCTTTGATGTGTGTGTGTCAGAGTTTAGCAACACAGAGCTTGAGGATGGGTTGGATATGTCAATACTCTCGTGCTTATCCTATTCATGCCAGAAACAAACCTTTAAAGTCCAGTAATTATGACATATGCATCCCAGCCTCCGACTAAGACAACACGTGCCAGCCTGTGGTACAATATACTGCACTACTGGCTGCGCCGGTCAACTTTATGGACTCGCGACTAATGATACTAAATGTTTAAATTGTCTCAGTTTTTATCATTGTCAATAGTATACAATGTTAACCGTTTGGTGCAGTTAACAGTAAACCTAGAGGACATTACCAATATTATCCTTATGTAGCTGCTATATATAAGAAGCAATATCTTTCATGAGCTGCACATGTCCTTTATCAGAATGTGGACTGCTGGGTGTTTACCTACCGGTGCTGTTGGTAATTAGACATACCTTTGGAGAGCGCGGTGAGTGTGATGTCGTGGTCGACAAACTGTCCCCAGGTGGTGGCCAGGACGGTGTAGGACTGTGACTCTGCCAGTTTGTTGATGTGAACGGTGGTGCTGATCAGCCGCGCGCTCGGCAGCTCCCTCCCGTCCGACGCCATGCGAAATGACGACACACCTGCCGGTGTATTAACTAAATAAAAACAAGTACAATCATGTACAATAACAACAATAAATGACTGATGAAGATTAAGCCACGCAACAGGTGGCACGGGCATGAATAGCCCGTAAAAATATCAACGACGTTTTCGCCCCTTATGTACGTGGGTGTATGCGTGTATGCGAGTGTGTGTGTATGTGTATGTATGTGTGTGTGTGTGTGTGTGTGTGTGTGTGTGTGTGTGTGTGTGTGTGTGTGTGTGTGTGTGTGTGTGTGTGTGTACTCACCTAGTTGTACTCACCTAGTTGTGTTTGCGGGGGTTGAGCTCTGGCTCTTTGGTCTCGCCTCTCAACCGTCAATCAACAGGTGTACAGATTCCTGAGCCTATCGGGCTCTATCATATCTACATTTGAAACTGTGTATGGAGTCAGCCTCCACCACATCACTTCCTAATGCATTCCATTTACTAACTACTCTGACACTGAAAAAGTTCTTTCTTGTGTGTGTGTGTGTGTGTGTGTGTGTGTGTGTGTGTGTGTGTGTGTGTGTGAGGGTGAGGCGGGAGTAACCCAAGTGAGAGACACTTGCACCGTCTCACGACCCCAGGTAAGGTGAGATGGGTTGTGGACGTTAGATGATACTTGGAGAATCCTGATCAAGGCGGGTGGGCGGCTGAGCATCACCTACATATGTATTGTTTTACAGAAAAACGTCTCTTCAGCCGAGAAGTGTGCCTAGCATTTTATAGTTTTCCTGAAAGACCTTCAGTAGTCTCCCGAGCCCTTATGTACTCTCCCTAGGTTTAAAGTACCCTTTAGCACTTTTCTGAGATATTTCATGTCCTCTCTAGCATTTTTTACCCATTTCAAATTGTCTACAATTTGCAGACGGTGAGTCACACTAACGTGGCCGAAGATATGAAGACTTAACCACACACCAGACAAGTAGGAGACGATGACGTTTGGGTCCCTCCTGGACCATTATCAAGTCGATTGTGACTATTAACAAGTCGATAATCGACTTGATAATGGTCCAAGATGGACCCAAACGTCGTCGTCTCCTCATCTTCTGGTGTGTGGTTTAGTTTTCATATCTTGTCTCCAGTTTATTCCAGTTGTATTCCGTCCCAATACCTTCGTGTCCTATAACAGAAACCAAAAGATTTGGGTCAGACGCTCAAAAGGGATGAAAGTTCCCGTGAAGGCAGGATATAATAGTGTTTGAAAGCGTTTCAGCGCGACTCTACACAGAACACCATCTGCTTGATTACGTTCACTATTATATCTGTCAGTCGTGTACTCTGTCTGTGTGTTATGAGGAGGCTTCCTGGCCCCTGGATGAAGGGGACTTACCGTCACCGTACTCCGGGGGCAGAGCTCGCCTGAAGGGGGTGAAGGAGGCACCCCAGGTAGGATTTTTGAGGTTGTTGCAAGTACCATCGACGCTTCTATATTTGGAAGGGGTGCAGGGGGCGGGAAGCGGTCGTTCCAGGTCCTTTTCACAGTAAGGCGTCGAGGACATGTCCCCCACCCACTGGGTATCTAGTGCCGCTGCCTCCCTCGTCAGGTTCATCCTGCCAACGAAACAAGGATAGAGAAAATTGGGAGCTTCAATAGCAACACAAAATAGTAAATACGAAAATTAATACTATTTTTACATTAGAAATGGATATATTTTTTTTAGTATAAAACTGCTTAGAAGCTTTGGGTAGCTTGCCTGGCCGCTGCTAAGTTTTTCATAGATTTATAGTTAGTGTATGGAGTTGCCGGCAGGTTCTTAGTGTGATGAAATGGTGAATGTTTAAGATTACAACTAGAACATAATATCTGATTCTTTTTATCAGAGATTAAACGTGAAACAAAATTTTTAACAACAAAATTAACAATATCGAAATAAAAAGAAAAACGAATAGATTTAAATATGATGCTACCTGATGTTAAGAGAAGACTATAGAAAACGTGTTTTTATACTAAGAAGCTGTACAAAAAATATGTAATTTTTACAGATATTTGCCATCGTCTTGCTGTTCATTTACACTGCGAAATTAAGGTTAATAAAAAGATATTCTGTAAGACATTGGAATAAGGAAAACTGCAGCCGGCCTTGTTGCCAATACGAGGCAGCTCCTAGTTATAACCCGCGGGTGATTGGCTTTAAGCCCAACACCTGACAAATACAAAATTTGTCTTGGCAAGTCTCCTTTAATCAGAAAGTCGCAATAACGGGGCTGAAAATTAGATACCCATCCCAGACATGTGAAAATAATGGGTGATGACTCTTTGGTCCGTCTCGGACCATTATCAAGGCGTACCTTCTATACAAGTTCTCATTGCCTCCAATTATTGACTCAAGTAGTTAAGTAATTATCAAAAGAAGGCACCAAGCCGGGAAGGCTATGTAGCGCGTGCTGACTGAAGGCAGGCAGGAACTATCAGGGGAACGCGCCAAGCCATTACGACTATACAGCACTGGGAAGGGGTCGGGATAAGGATTTGGAATGTTACGGGGGGAAAGGAATAGTGCCCAACCACTTGGACGGTCGGGGATTGAACGCCGACCGGCATGAAGCGAGACCGTCGCTCTACCGTCCAGCCCAAGTGGGAGACTGAAAGCAGGAGGGAACAACCACACGTCAACGATAATAGAACGAGTTGTTTACTACAAGGATAGACCAACGTTTGTTGTAAGAAGTGTATAATAGTCCATCGAGGTCCTCGACATGCGTACCTGTCTTTGAAGTTGGAGGTGGCCTGCTCCATGAGGTAGCCTAGCCTGGCCATCTTGGTGGCAAGTGGGTCTGTTTTCTTAAAGCTGTGTTGGTGTTTGTAGGCTGGCGAGCCGGGCACCAGGCTCAAGTTCCTCTTGGCCAGGTCCTCCTCCACCAGCGCCTTCTCCTGTTCCTTCGTCGAGCCGTGGGCCAGACTCATCCTGTCATAGACGTAAACCATTCGTACCATGATTTCAGTACCATGAAACATCGTTGATACTAAGTGAATGGCAAGCAAGGGGGCGTTTGACGTAGAGGAACCAATATAGTATTAAATAACTGACAAAGCATCAGGCATAAAATAAAAAAATAAAGAATTGGTGAACGCTGAGTCACAAGTTCGACCGCAGATAAGTTCCCCGGGCAAAGGACATTGAAATAATGTTTTGCCTGCTAGGACATGCCCGAGACACACACACAACGCCTGGGCTCCGTACCTGACGTCTTCGCTGGACCAGTTGGGTAGTTTAGTTGGCCGACGGTTCCAGTTCCAGTTGTCATGGCCAGGGAAGGTAGAGTGGTCGGGAATGGTCCATTCTTCACCGTCAGGGTCGTCGGGGATGAGAGGGTCGTCTGCATACTGCTTTTTGTTGGGGTCATCCGGAGTCATAGTACGACTCCTCTGCCACCGGCGCGTGTACCAGTGCTCGTCTGAAGGAGGGGAAGCAAAGGGAATAAGGAAATGGTTTAGGAAACAATGGAGGAAGAGGAAGATGGGAAAAAATATAGTGGGACAGAGCTAATGACAGAAATAAATCATTAATCATGTGAATGTGGTCCAAGGGGCCGTCTCCAAGGCTCATACCGAACACTTGAAACCTAAACTTATAGAAAAAAATATTTTCACCAATACAATTCGTCCATTTAGATTGGTCGGTACAGTGGTTGGGTCCTGTTCTATCCCTTCTCCTATCCTGGGGCCAGATTCACGAAGCAGTTACGCAAGCACCTACGAACCTGTCCCTCTTTTCTCAATCTTTGGCGGCTTTGTTTACAATTATTAAACAGTTAATGAGCTCCGAAGCACCAGGAGGCTGTTTATAACAATAACAACAGTTGAATGGAAAGTTTTCACGCTTGTAAACTGTTTAATAAATGTAATCAAAGCTGTCAAAGATTAAGGAAAGATGTACACGTTCGTAAGTACTTGCGTAACTTGTTGGTGAATCTAGCCCCTGGCTTTTAGTCTCTCCCGCCTAAGCACTTTTTCGTGATAATGACCAAGGCATCTGTTAGTGGTAGCACTCACCTCTCCTGGGCCAGGGAAGGGCCATGAGCGTGAGAAGGCTGTGGTTGGCAGGTGGTTCAAGAGGCGGGTCCAGCTGGGTGGCGTCCAGTCCGGTGCTGATGAGGATGGACACCATGGCCGCGAAGCTCAGTACCAGAGCCAACCTGCAGTCACGATATGTGATGGTGGTGGGACTGCTGCTAGTAGAGTGGTGATACTGGTCCCTATAGATACTGCTGCTAGAGTGGTGAGACTGGTGAGACTGCTGCTAGAGTGGTGATACTGGTGCTAGAGTGGTGAGACTGGTGCTAGAGTGGTGAGACTGGTGCTAGAGTGGTGAGACTGGTGCTAGAGTGGTGAGACTGGTGCTAGAGTGGTGAGACTGGTGCTAGAGTGGTGAGACTGGTGCTAGAGTGGTGATACTGCTGCTAGAGTGGTGATACTGGTGCTAGAGTGGTGATACTGCTGCTAGAGTGGTGATACTGGTGCTAGAGTGGTGATACTGGTGCTAGAGTGGTGAGACTGCTGCTAGAGTGGTGATACTGGTGCTAGAGTGGTGAGACTGCTGCTAGAGTGGTGCTATTGGTCCCTATAGATACTGCTGCTAGAGTGGTGATACTGGTGCTAGAGTGGTGATACTGGTGCTAGAGTGGTGATACTGGTGCTAGAGTGGTGATACTGGTGCTAGAGTGGTGATACTGGTGCTAGAGTGGTGATACTGGTGCTAGAGTGGTGATACTGGTGCTAGAGTGGTGATACTGGTCCCTATAGATACTGCTGCTAGAGTGGTGATACTGCTGCTAGAGTGCTACTAGTTGGCAAGCTTTTAAACTGCAGTTTGTAACTACCATGAACTCCAAATTTAGCCAAGAATATGCCAAAGAAGGTTTCAAGACACTTAGGGACTTTGAAATTGAAAGTGGGTAGTTTAGTAGAATTGTAGAAGGGCTAGTAGTAGAAAATAGTAGTATTTTCTACTACTATTACAAAAATTGTCAAAGTGAATTTGACAGTAGAAATTGTCAGAAGTGAAACTGTAGAAATTGTCCGTCCTTTCAATGCATTTTTTAAAACAAATATATCAAACCTATATTTAGAACAGTCCAATAAAAAACTACATAGAAAATGCGATTACAAGAAATATTTAGTTAAGTACAAATAAATAGTTACAGCATAGACTGAAATATAAAATAATATATTAGGAAATATGAGTCATATATTGCCTGAAATTAAAGCAAATATGAAGGATTTACAATAGTAATGATACAGTCTTCGTTAATATATACTTTGCACTTTTGTTTACTTATTATCTACGAAATTAAAAGTAATTATTAGTGTTAATAATTATTAATTATAAATGCATTAACCCCCATTGCTAATCAGTGTTAAAAATCTTTCTTCAATTTCAATTTCTTCATGTCCTCTTTTATAAAGAGGACACGAAGAATGTCCTTTGGCCTATGTCATCTTTTATAAAGAGGACATGAAGAATGTCCTTTGGCCTATGTCCTCTTTTATAAAGAGGACATAGGCCAAAGTTACAGTAGACTCAGTATACTGTACACCGAGAGACAGTTTACAACTCTCTGTGTCACCTAGTGTTGCCCTTACGACGCTATCATATTAATGTCTAAGATGCAGAATCTGAAGTGTTGTAATCTAAGACGACAAGGCTCAGCACTACAAGGTGACTACAGAGGCCTTTGAAGCCCAGAGCGCGTGCAAGTTGTCTGGGAGTTGGAAGCCTCTTAAGGTGAGGGTGAAGTAATTCCTGCCTGCTGACGTGTGTGTCTCACCGCCTTCAGCTGCCTCGCCTTACTCCTTACTCTCATCCCAGCTAAACGTCTTGGTATCTTGGCTGTATTTTACTGCGTCTTGTATATGAACACAATGAGGACGAGGAGTCACAATAACGTGGCTCAAATATGTTCACCAAACTACACACTAGAAAGTGAAGGGACGACAATCGACTTGAGAATGGTCCAGGACGGACCGAAACGTCGTCGTCCCTTCACTTTCTAGTGTGTGGTTTGGTCAACAGAATGAGGAGTCACTCTAGCTGGCTTCTTGGGCCATTCCGCGTGAAGTCCATCCAAATTCACACCTTTTATCTATCTACTCCTCTCCAACTTTCTCCCCCAAGATACACCCTCTCTCCTTACCATACACTTGGGCTGGACGGTAGAGCGACGGTCTCGCTTCGTGCAGGTCGGCGTTCAATTCCCGACCGTCCAAGTGGTTGGGCACCATTCCTTCCCGCCGTCCCATCCCAAATCCTTATCCTGACCCCTTCCCAGTGCTATATAGTCATAATGGCTTAGTGCTTTCCCCTCATAAATCCTTCCACTTGCCTCCCCCATCTCTCCTTCCGTTCTCACACTTCCCCTTCTTCTTCCCTCATTTCGAACCTCCCCTTCCTCTCGTCTCTGAAAATGTAATACTGATTTCACAACATCAAGTGAAGAAATAGGGACTCGGCAAGCCACCTTTCACCGATTAGTGCGGCAAGGGGTCACTATTAGGCTCAATTCCCTCTTAATAGGGCCAGTAGGACGGACCATCACCAGCCTATGTCCGTCCCGGACTCCAGACCATTCACTCTGCAAAACTGGGCGAGGCTAGCTTCAAACATCTGGCTTGAGATTAGCCTCGCCAGATGTTTGTGTCATCTGGCATCTTTTATATATATATATATATATATATATATATATATATATATATATATATATATGCATATACATATATATATATAGATATAATTTATATATGTATATCCACCCAAACTCATTCGCATTCAAACGTCTAACCTACGCTTGAAAAAATCCACCGATTCAACATCTATTACGTCCATCTACTGAGTATATTTTATGAATACAAATTAATATTAATACATCTTTTATCAGAGTTGGATATTCAAGTCCAGTTATCCTAAAATCATGTGCGCTTGCGTCTTGGGTTAACTGATGGGTTTGGAAAGTGAGCCGGTGCTGTCAGGTCGCCGGCCGGCTGTGGTTTAGTGGTTTCCTCACTCGTCTCTCATTCCGCAAGACATGGGTTCGAGTTTCATCACCGTTACGGCACGTGACGCGCCTGTCTGCGTCACCTATTGCCCAGCTTGTAGCAGGAGATCACCAGGGGCTGAGGAACTGCTTGTTACGGGTTTTACAGAGAGATATAATCACGAAGGTACTCAGTTCTTCGTTGACCAACTGGGAAACAATATCTACACCTGGACATTTAACCCGTTACTCGGTACTCACTTAATTGTTCTTTGGGGGGGGGGGGGGGTTGAGCTCTGGCTCTTTTGTCCCGCCTCTCAACCGTCAATCAACAGGAGGACTCTCGGTGTGTACACTGAGAGTCCTACACTGACAATCCTACACTGTACAGTCTGTACACTGACAATCGACTTCAGAATGGTCCAGGACGGACCGAAACGTCGTCGTCCCTTCACCTTCTAGTGTGTGGTCTGGCCAACAGTGTACACTGAGAGTTTACTTTAGTCCTGGACAATGTTCAGGACTAAACTGTACTTACTAGTTGGTCAGTAAGCAGTTGTGGTGGCCTTAATAACCCTCCAGAGGTTGATAGACCTTAAGGCCAACACCAAACTTCCTGGTTGGTCAGTAAGCTATTAATAACCCCTGAAGTTAATGGGCCTTAAACCATGACCCCTTGCGGAAAATGGGGGAGCCTCTGCGGCTTCTTGTCCCCGTGGAGGCCACTAGAGAGATGGTGGCCCTCAGGTAAATTCATACTCACATCATGGAGGCGAAGATGCAGTAACGGTAGCTCCGGAGGGCCCTCCTGGCGGCCGCCAGGGGCCGCGGAGCCTCGCTGTACACGCCTGGAATCTCGCTGTAAGCGCCCGTGGACATCTTGACTCTATTCCTCCTTGTGCTGTGGGACTTGAACCCTTGCGCAACTTGGTTCGCGTAGCGGCGAGATCTTACGCTCCTCGCGACTGGCTTTCACGCGGGAACTCACTCTCGTCTTCGCGAGACTTGACTCTACAAAATGTCTTACTGTTGAACCTTTCTCATGTAAGAAATTTTGTCTTGAACTCTGGTGGTGGTACGCGTATTCTGAGAGCAAGGTGCCAGAGTTATTAAGAATATTTTGTAATTAAGATTCTTTAATGTGTGTCAGTTTAAAAGTCATGCTTTTATATATTTTTAAGATTCTGGAATTAAGGTTGTGTTGGTAAAACTCCTAGCTGGTCCTTCTTAGCTTCCAAGATGGTTGGTATTCGTCTCTATTTCTGATACCTGGATGTGTTTGAGGGTTAGGTACCACGCCTCCGGGATTTGCTGGTACCATGAACTACTTTTACCAGCTGTCTGAAAGGTACCAAATTATGAATAATTTTAAGTATTAAGACAATACATTCTCCTCAAGGCGATTTTTTTTTGTATGAAGTAGAAACCGAAGTATGTATTTTCATCAATATATTTTTATTAATATATTTTCGTCAATATATTTTTCATTCAAGTTGTATTTATCAAAGAATCTTAAGGTCCTGATGTTGACAAGCGATTCAGTTAAGGAATTTTTAGCACTACACTTTCTGGTAAAAATAAGGAAACATGAATGCTATGGTACACATCGCCACTGCGTTTGACAACACACAAAACAAAGCTAGATTCTTGCGACCGTGGCTGGGTTGAGTTTGTCAGTTAGCTGCGGTAATTTCACAGCTTTCTTCATGGGGTCAACGGGAGTTATAAACTATCACTATTAGAGAGAGTTCTCGTTCCATAAGATGCCTTTCTGAAGGGCATAGCATCCGCTGTGTCTCAAGCCAGAGTCTTCAGCTGCTAGGTGACACAGCGATCGCTACAAAGAGCGATGGAAAGTAAGTCATCTGATGACCTCTGACGCGGCACAGAGCTTCAAGAATGATATACGCAAGGCGGTTACCACCAGTGCCTATAGCGGAGGTGCTGAAACTGTGAAAAACGTCACTTCTCCAGGAATTAGTGAACTGCGGCGAGCAGGAGAAACGGGGCAAGAAGTTAGACTCCACAAGGGCTTGAAGTTGTAGCCTCAAGTACTAGGATATGGTCGTGCTAGCCGTGGAGGCGTTGGTGTGAGTGTGGCGGGCAGGGAGTGACGTGACTGAGTGGCGCTGGAGAAGGCGTGACAGGGAGAGTGAGGTGCCTGCCGTGTGTGGAGGGTAACTTGACACGAGGTGACCACCTCTCACTTGACCGGCTTCCGTCTCGCCACCTCCACGTGACTCCTGGCGTGAGAGCTGCGGGTTGCAAGGGGTTGATGAGGCTGGGGACGGGTGTTGCGGGGGGAGGGATAATGAAATTGAGGTGTGGTTGACAGAGAGGTGGTGTTAGAAGTGTACGAGTGGGCTTGGGTTGATCAGGAAGAGTGAGAGAATAACTCAGAGATCCAACAAATTACAGGTCATCTTGGAGATCAGTTTAATTACAATATGATTAGAAATGATTGCAATATTAATCCCGGAAGATTGGGGGGGAGGAGGGAGGACTTTCTAACTGGGTGAGCGTCCGTGGCGACACTGACGTAGCCTGCAGAGGTCACACCCTCGGGTATATGGACACTAGAGAAGAGAGCGCGTGGTTGGTGAGGTAACCAAGCACTCAAGTGTGCTTCCATACCACCACCATCACTAACCCAGCATAAGAAACAGAGCGGGGATATGATCACGCCATACGAGATACCGAAAGCAACAGACAAGGACAGTGTCTTAAAGTTGAGAGAAAGTAAGACAAGTGGAAAAAGATGGACTCTGGAAATACAAGGAAATACTCTCACCCTGTAAGGGCGGTCAACACATGGTATATACACAGCAAGAAGAAGTTGTGGAAACCACCTCCATCCACAACTTTAAAGACTCAACACAGAACTTGAACGTTAGAAGACTTAACCTGTAAAGCAACGGGTTCAACAAGGCCAGGAAGCTGGGTATAAACAGCTAGACCACACCTCCGTGTAGTCACTGATAGGTGAGTACTACCACTAACACCACCACAATCACCCCTACAACCATTATCATAACCATCAGCCCCCCTACCACCACCCCTCACACTATCACTCCCTCGTACGCACAACAACAGTCTTATTGATCTCATTCACTGCCACAGTTCATTTAACTGAAATTTTTATAGGTTAAAGAAGAGTTGCAGGTAGCCCTGAGTGTGTACACGTAGTCCTGAGTGTGTACACGTAGTCCTGAGTGTGTACACGTAGCCCTGAGTGTGTACACGTAGTCCTGAGTGTGTACACGTAGTCCTGAGTGTGTACATGTAGCCCTGAGTGGGTACATGTAGCCCTGAGTGGGTCCACGTAGCCCTGAGTGGGTACACGTAGCCCTGAGTGGGTCCACGTAGTCCTGGCATCAGAGTACATTCCACTCCCCTTCTGAAGGGTTTCCGGGTCGAATTACAGAGACATTGATGTTAAGTTCGGGTCGCGTTATCTGACCTGATGTTGGTGGTGGTGACGTGTGTACCGTATGGCTGTACCCTCAGCTGGCGTGTCCCCAGTACCACCTGTGTACCGTGTAGCTGTACCCTCAGCTGACGTGTTCCCAGTACCACCTGTGTACCGTGTAGCTGTACCCTCAGCTGACGTGTCCCCAGTACCACCTGTGTACCGTGTAGCTGTACCCTCAGCTGACGTGTCCCCAGTACCACCTGTGTACCGTGTAGCTGTACCCTCAGCTGACGTGTCCCCAGTACCACCTGTGTACCGTGTAGCTGTACCCTCAGCTGACGTGTCCCCAGTACCACCTGTGTACCGTGTAGCTGTACCCTCAGCTGACGTGTCCCCAGTACCACCTGTGTACCGTGTAGCTGTACCCTCAGCTGACGTGTCCCCAGTACCACCTGTGTACCGTGTAGCTGTACCCTCAGCTGGCGTGTCCCCAGTACCACCTGTGTACCGTGTAGCTGTACCCTCAGCTGACGTGTCCCCAGTACCACCTGTGTACCGTGTAGCTGTACCCTCAGCTGACGTGTCCCCAGTACCACCTGTGTACCGTGTAGCTGTACCCTCAGCTGACGTGTCCCCAGTACCACCTGTGTACCGTGTAGCTGTACCCTCAGCTGACGTGTCCCCAGTACCACCGGTGTACCGTATGGCTGTACCCTCAGCTGACGTGTCCCCAGTACCACCAGTGTACCGTATGGCTGTACCCTCAGCTGACGTGTCCCCAGTACCACCGGTGTACCGTATGGCTGTACCTCCTCTCAGCTGGAGACACGAATGCAGTTTTCAGCCATCCAGACAGACAAACAGATAGAATGCAATGCAATGGGGGGACGTTGCTCATGTGCAATGTGCTATGCTCTATTGTTATTTGCACAGGTGTTGTGGTTCCGCCGTTCATGTGTCTGGTGCATTGACCTGACCTGAGCGTCTGCTGAGCCTTGTGCTTCTTTATGAAGCTCTCACTCATCTGAGTTACAAGATTCCTCCTGTGTACCCAGCTGTGTACAGGCGCTGTGTACCAAGCTGTGTACAGGTGCTGTGTACCCAGCTGTGTACAGGTGCTGTGTACCCAGCTGTGTACAGGTGCTGTGTACCCAGCTGTGTACAGGTGCTGTGTACCCAGCTGTGTACAGGTGCTGTGTACCCAGCTGTGTACAGGCGCTGTGTACCTAGCTGTGTACAGGTGCTGTGTACCCAGCTGTGTACAGGTGCTGTGTACCCAGCTGTGTACATGTGCTGTGTACCCAGCTGTGTACAGGTGCTGTGTACCCAGCTGTGTACAGGTGCTGTGTACCCAGCTGTGTACAGGTGCTGTGTACCCAGCTGTGTACAGGTGCTGTGTACCCAGCTGTGTACAGGTGCTGTGTACCCAGCTGTGTACATGTGCTGTGTACCCAGCTGTGTACAGGTGATGTGTACATGTGTTGTGTGCCCAGCTGTGTACAGGTGCTGTGTACAGGTGTTGTGTGCCCAGCTGTGTACAGGTGCTGTGTACAGGTGTTGTGTACCCAGCTATGTACAGGTGCTGTGTGCCCAGCTGTGTACAGGTGCTGTGTACCCAGCTGTGTACAGGTGCTGTGTACCCAGCTGTGTACAGGTGCTGTGTACCCAGCTGTGTACAGGTGCTGTGTACCCAGCTGTGTTCAGGCGCTGTGTACCCAGCTGTGTACAGGTGCTGTGTGCCCAGCTGTGTACAGGTGCTGTGTACAGGTGTTGTGTGCCCAGCTGTGTACAGGCGCTGTGTACCCAGCTGTGTACAGGCGCTGTGTGCCCAGCTGTGTACATGTGCTGTGTACCCAGCTGTGTACATGTGCTGTGTACCCAGCTGTGTACATGTGCTGTGTACCCAGCTGTGTACATGTGCTGTGTACCCAGCTGTGTACAGGTGCTGTGTACCCAGCTGTGTACATGTGCTGTGTACCCAGCTGTGTACAGGTGCTGTGTACCCAGCTGTGTACAGGTGCTGTGTACCCAGCTGTGTACATGTGCTGTGTACCCAGCTGTGTACAGGTGCTGTGTACAGGTGTTGTGTGCCCAGCTGTGTTCAGGCGCTGTGTGCCCAGCTGTGTTCAGGCGCTGTGTGCCCAGCTGTGTACAGGCGCTGTGTGCCCAGCTGTGTACAGGTGCTGTGTACCCAGCTGTGTACATGTGCTGTGTACCCAGCTGTGTACAGGTGCTGTGTACCCAGCTGTGTACATGTGCTGTGTACCCAGCTGTGTACAGGTGCTGTGTACAGGTGTTGTGTGCCCAGCTGTGTACAGGCGCTGTGTGCCCAGCTGTGTACAGGCGCTGTGTACCCAGCTGTGTACAGCCATTATGTACTCAGCTGTGTGCAGTTGTTCTGCCCACACCTGTATTCTCTTGATCTGTTCCCACTTGCAATATGCCAGTCCACTTTACCGATACTTCTGGTTACCCTGATGGTCGCGATCTCTAGTTCTGCCTCTTTACAGAGAGGTGAGGTTCATCTCTCTTAGTCTATCCTCATAATTCTCATCTATATGTTCTGAAACCGGTCTACCAGCCAACCCTTGGCCAGTGTTGCACAAGCTGGGCTTATACTAGGAAGGATCACGTACGCCGCTGATGTTATCCTGGTAGGATGTTCCTCTGTTGAGAGATACAAGTGTGTGCTGGTTGCTTCTTGGTCCATTTCTCTTTTCTGTTTGAACAGTTGTCTTCCTCTCAAGTCGTATTGATTTTATAGTGTATTTTGTTTCTTGTTTTATCCACGTTGTCTTGCATTTGCTTGTATTTAATTCTCGAAATCACTTGTTAAACAGCTTTTGTAAGTTGTTAGAGGAGTCCTGCAGGATTTTTTTAGTCGATTTCTAGCCCTTATTCTTCTTGATAAGTAAGCATCGTTTGCAAATAGGGGTAGAATTTTATGTAAAAAAGTAAGTCGTTTGTATATATCAGTAATATATATATATATATATATATATATATATATATATATATATATATATATATATATATATATATATATGACTGAAAACTCATTCCCCAGAAGTGACTCGAACCCATACTCCCAGGAGGAACGCATCTGGTATCTACAGGACGCCTTAATCCGCTTGACCATCACGACGGGACAAAAGGAATTGATAGCCAAAGCTATTTGAACCACTTCCCCGTCAGCACTCTGATGGTAATCTTGGGCATAGCATTTTATTAAATCACCTCATTCTTTGGGGCACACGTGAGGAACACAAATGCGAACAAGCCTGAATGGTCCCCAGGACTATATGCGACTGAAAACTCACACCAACTTTTGTCCGGTCGTGATGGTCAAGCGGAGTAAGGCGTCCTGTAGATACCAGTTGCGTTGCTCCTGGGAGTATGGGTTCGAGTCACTTCTGGGGTGTGAGTTTTCAGTCGCATATAGTCCTGGGGACCATTCAGGCTTGTTGGCATATATATATATATATATATATATATATATATATATATATATATATATATATATATATATATATATATTTATACAAGAGTTTTTACATTCTTGTACAGCCACTAGCCCGCATAGCTTTTCGGGCAAGTCCTTAATTCTAATTTTCACATACACACACACAGGAAGCAGCCCGTAGCAGCTGTCTAACTCCCAGGTACCTGTTTACTGCTAAGTGTACAAGCGCATCGGGGTGAAAGAAACTCTGCCTATTTGTTTCCGCCGGGGATAGAACCCGGACCCTTAGGCCTACGAACCCCGAGCGCTGTTAAATCAGCCGTGAGGCCTCCACTCATGTTTTTCATAATACACATGAAAACACACACACACACACACACACACACACACACACACACACACACACACACACACACACACACACACACACCTGTCAGGTGGTGACACCTGAACAGGAACACAGGTGTTCCTGTTCAACAGCGTGATCTCACAACACAATGGAAAAGAACGCCTCCACAAATTACAAATCCCCCCCCCCCTGCCCCCCCAACATGGACCATGTTGAGCCCCACAACCTTCACAAGGACAGAAACCCCCATGTTGTGATGAGACAGTATACAGGTAACACCATGTTGTGATGAGACAGTATACAGGTAACACCATGTTGTGATGAGACAGTATACAGGTAACACCATGTTGTGATGAGACAGTATACAGGTAATAACACCATGTACTAATGAAAAATATACAAATATTCCCATGTGGTAAATGAACAATATACAGACATCATCATGAAGTGATGAACACTAAGTGTAATATACACAAATGCAGATGGTATAACAAATAATTTAGGAGAACTCAAGGACTTAAAAATACAAACACACACACCACTGCACTAACAGAAACGAAATGTACAATGATCATAGGGAATGAAGACGTGCCGAGGGCATATTGCGTGGTCCAAGACGTATAACGCTGAAACAGTAGAAGCACTACTATTGAAAATATATTTGCAATTTCAGGACCCATAGGATTTTTTCATAAAAAACTAATTTATAATGCATCCCCACGCGTATAAAATCAAAATTATCATAGCGAATGAGAGGATAATTGTAGCAGTTATATATACATTCCTATATCTAACAGCAGAAAGGATAATGAGAAGTATGATGACATGGATGGAAATGGTCTAAGAGCTACAGTGAGCAGTCAGGGTGGCAAATTGATCGACGGTTGAGTTCCTAGTGCTTGGTGATTTTAACCATAGGTAAACTGACTGGGAAAGGAAGATTCTTCATGGAGAGGATAATGCCTGGAGGGAATTGATGAGAGAGACTGTGCTTAAATGGAGGGAAATGCCAGGTTGGGTCCCACGTGGGTCGTTGTGTACCTTGTTGCTGCACCCCAAACCTGACGGGTCACCCTGTATTATGTACCTGTACCCCACGGTTGGGTAAATATACAGAGCGACAAATATAGAGACTGAGATACTGAGACAAGTAAATAGAGAGAGATAGGAAAAAAGGGAGACACAGAGCAAAGGCTTAAGAGTTGTTGTTGTTATAGATTCAGCTACTCAAACAAGTTCCAAGTAGCACGGGCTATGGTGAGCCCGTAACTTACCTGGCACAGGAGCGGTCGGCTTAAGAGGAACATGATGGATGTGGAACAAGATGTTCACAAGGAACAAAGTCACATTGTACCAGGATGTACCATGCGGTACAGGTGCACTTCCTGGTATCTCACCCTGTCCTCTCACCTGATACGTCGCATTTTATATGTATTCAGTCAGTTCGTTAAAAATGCCACGCATTTGTAAAAATTAAAGCCCCGTGATATTAACGTTATCTATGCATCGGCCTTGATGGGCTAGGTGGGTTGCTTGGGTTCATAGGTTTCTAGTTAGGCAAAACAGTTGCATTTTTAACGTTTCTGGTTTTTTACAAACACCCTCACGGTAGCACATTAGTCTACGTTCTCGGCCCACAACCGAGTAACCCAAGTTCAATCTCTGGCCGGGACGGAAACGCTTGCGTAACGTTTCCTTTCACCTGATGCCTCTTTACCAGGCAGTAAACAGGTGGACGGGATTTAGGCAACTGCTGTGGATTGCATCCTGTTGAAGTCTAGTAGCTGGCCAAGGGGGGGGGGGGGGGTTGATCGCGATAAACCTAAAAGGCTTCCTGTCCCTGAGAGGACGGGTTCTGACATATCTGAGTCTACGATTTCCATCTGTGCCCACTCAGTGCAAATATCTTGTATTTCGTGATCATATCTTCACAAGTTCTCGTTTAGTTCCACACACACACACACACACACACACACACACACACACACACACACACACACACACACACACACACACACACACACACACACACACACACACACTGGAATATGCGGCTCCAGCCTGGACTCCACATCTAGTCAAACACAAAAGCGAAGTTAGAAAAGGTTCACAGGTATGCCACTAGGCTAGTTCCCGAGCTGAGAGGAATGAGCTTTGAGGAAAGATTACTGGAACTGAACCTCACGACACTGGAAGAGAGAAGAGTTCGGGGAGACATGTCACTACCTACAAAATTCTGAAGAGGAATTGACAGGGTAGATAAGGATAAACTGTTTAAGACGGGTGGTACGCGAACAAGGGGACACAGGTGGAGACTGAGTACCCAAACTAGCCACAGGGACGTTAGAAAGAACTTTTTCAGTGTCAGAGTAGCTAACAAATGGAACACATTAAGCAGTGATGTGGTGGAGGCTGACTCCATACACAGTTTCAAGTGTAGATATGATAGAGCCCAGTAGGCTCAGGAAAATTTTATTATTTGTACACCATTTGTACACAGCTGTACACCAGATGATTATCAGTTGAGAGATGGGACCAAAGAGCCAAAGCTCAACCCCAGCAAGTACAACTAGGTGAACACAACAAGGTGAACACAACTAGGTGAACACAGCTAGGTGAACACAGCTAGGCGAGTACAACTAGGTGAGTACAACTCGATGAGTACAGCTGTTAGCGCGTCACTGTGTGTTAGTTTGAGGTGTGTGGTTGTTGGGTGCAGCAGTCGTCCGCGTGTCGGCGCCCAGGTGAGTCATCCCACCATGTGCATGATAGCACATATAGCAGCCGTAGGAGGTTATCTTGAGGTTATATCTTGAGATGATTTCGGGGCTTTAGTGTCCCCGCGGCCCGGTCCTCGACCAGGCCTCCACCCCCAGGAAGCAGCCCGTGACAGCTGACTAACACCCAGGTACCTATTTTACTGCTAGGTAACAGGGGCATAGGGTGAAAGAAACTCTGCCCATTGTTTCTCGCCGGCGCCTGGGATCGAACCCAGGACCACAGGGTCACAAGTCCAGCGTGCTGTCCGCTCGGCCGACCGGCTCCCTATCTAAGGGGGGGGATGTACAAAATATGGGTTGTATAGGGGTATGTACACAATATAGGAGCTGTAGAGGGTAGTGTATGAACATAGTGCTTAGATATGGCTGCGATAGTGAGTGAGAATGTGTAATTACCTAAGTGTAGTTACAGGATAAGAGCTATGCTCGTGGTGTCCCGTCTTCCCAGCACTCTTTGTCATATAACACTTTGAAACTACTGACGGTCTTGGCCTCCACCACCTTCTCACCTAACTTGTTCCAACCGTCTACCAATCTGTTTGCGAAAGTGAATTTTCTTATATTTCTTCGGCATCTGTGTTTAGCTAGTTTAAATCTATGACCTCTTGTTCTTAAAGTTCCGGGTCTCAGGAAATCTTCCCTATCGATTTTATCAATTCCTGTTACTATTTTGTATGTAGTGATCATATCACCTCTTTTTCTTCTGTCTTCTAGTTTTGGCATATTTAATGCCTCTAACCTCTCCTCGTAGCTCTTGCCCTTCAGTTCTGGGAGCCACTTAGTAGCATGTCTTTGCACCTTTTCCAGTTTGTTGATGTGCTTCTTAAGATATGGGCACCACACAACTGCTGCATATTCTAGCTTTGGTCTAACAAAAGTCATGAACAATTTCTTTAGTATATCGCCATCCATGTATTTAAAAGCAATTCTGAAGTTAGAAAGCGTGGCATAGGCTCCTCGCACAATATTCTTTATGTGGTCCTCAGGTGATAGTTTTCTATTTAGAATCACCCCTAGATCTCTTTCTTTATCAGAATTCTTTAAAGATTTCTCACATAATATATAGGTTGTGTGGGGTCTATGTTCTCCTATTTCACATTCCATAACATGGCATTAATTAACATTAAATTCCATTTGCCAAGCGGTGCTCCATATATACTTATTTTGTCCAGGTCATCTTGAAGGGCATGACAATCATCTAAGTTTCTTATCCTTCCTATTATCTTAGCATCATCAGCAAACATGTTCATATAATTCTGTATACCAACTGGTAGATCATATATGGAGACAATAAACATCACTGGTGCAAGAACTGAACCCTGTGGTACTCCACTTGTGACATTTCTCCAGTCCGATACATTGCCTCTGATCACTGCCCTCATTTTTCTATCAGTCAGAAAATTTTTCATCCATGTTACAAGCTTACCTGTCACCTCTCCAATATTTTCCAGTTTCCAGAACAACCTCTTATGTGGAACTCTGTCGAAAGCCTTTTTTAGGTCCAGATAGATGCAGTCAACCCAACCATCTCTTTCCTGTAATATCTCTGTTGCTCGATCATAGAAACTGAGTAAATTCGATACACAGGATCTTCCAGATCGAAAACCATACTGTCTGTCTGATATTATATCATTTCTCTCCAGGTGTTCTACCCATTTAGTTTTAATTATTTTTTCCAATATTTTGACTATTACACTTGTCAATGATACCGGTCTATAATTGAGGGGGTCTTCCCTGCTTCCACTTTTGTAGATTGGAACTATGTTAGCCTTTTTCCACACATCAGCTACAACTCCGTAAACAGGGATGCCTGAAAAATCAGTTGAAGTGGAATGCTGAGCTCAGGTGCACATTCTCTCAGAACCCATGGTGAAACTCCATCTGGACCAACTGCTTTGTTCTTATTTAGCTCCTTGAGCATTTTTTCCACTTCGTCTCTAGACATCTCTATGTGCTCTATGTTGTTCTCTGGAATTCTTTTTGTATCTGGTTCCCTGAAGATTGAATTTTGTACAAACACACTTTGGTGTGTGTGTGTGTGGGGGGGGGGTTGATACCTGGTCAACCAGGCTGTGAATCATACGCCAGGTTGCGAGCAGCCACGTCCAACAGCCTGGTTGACCAGTCCACCAACCAAGAGTCCTAGTCGGGGACCGGGCCGCGGTGACGTTGATCCCCGAAATTATCGCAAGGTAACCGCAAGGTGTGTGTGTGTGTGTATACTATTTGTGTCAGCAGAATCGATCTATAGCTCTTGGACCCCGCCCATCTAACGAATCTATTGTTTCCTCTATTATATCTACTACATCTCTCTAACACACACACACACACATCCCCAGGAAGCCGGGATATATATATATATATATATATATATATATATATATATATATATATATATATATATTGAGAGCCGGAACCACAGTAGGGAGGTACAAAGGGGAGTACCGCACACTGATGACAGATGTCTTGCAGGTGTTTTCCCAATATCACAACCCTGTCATTAATCTTATCTGTACTGTAATTTGTCTACGATTGTGCGCGGTCTCTCTCTCTCTCTCTCTCTCTCTCTCTCTCTCTCTCTCTCTCTCTCTCTCTCTCTCTCTCTCTCTCTCTCTCTCTCTCTCTCTCTCACTCTCTCTCTCTCTCTCACTCTCTCTCACTCTCTCTCTCTCTGTGCCTCGCCTTATCTATTCTTGATCGCTATACCTCCCACACCTGTGGAGCATATGTTCATAATACTTTTATGAATGAATGGAAATTATATAATATATGCGAGTATACTTGCATATATTATATAAAGGTAGATATGAATATATCTGAAAGTTGAGCTTATGGATAAATGGATGCTTATATATATATATATATATATATATATATATATATATATATATATATATATATATATGAGAGAGAGAGAGAGAGAGAGAGAGAGAGAGAGAGAGAGAGAGAGAGAGAGAGAGAGAGAGAGAGAGAGAGAGAGAGAGAGAGAGAGAGAGAGAGAGATTATCATGGTTACTACAACATATCCTTTAAAAGATAAAATGGTTCTCCTCCTACTCTCCTCACCTCTTGGCTCTCAGATCAAAGATGGCTCATATTTATGCAATATCTGAAACTCATGCAAGAAAATACGAATACTGCAATCATCTATACTACAGTTACAATACCTTACTAGTTTTACAATCATTGCTTTTTTCCTGAATTTTATTATAATTACCTCTTTTATGGACCTAGTTGCAAACAGACAATGAACCCACAACATTGTGAGTTTCCTGAATTCTACCACAACCACGGAACTCAGTCTGCGAGTACCGTTGGTTCGACGCTGAATCAATGTTATCAACGTTAAATACGCGAAGAGTCACAATAACGTGGCTGAGGTATGTTGACCAGACCACACACTAGACGGTGAAGGGACGACGACGTTTCGGTCCGTCCTGGACCATTCTCAAGTCGACTTGAGAATCGACTGGTCAACATATAATGTCTGGTCAACATTGATTCGGCATTTAACTGTTGCTCTTGTGTGCTACACTGACTTAGAACATTGTTTCTCTGCCACATCAGAAGAATGAATCTACCTAGATTGAGATGTTGGTTGGGAGTCGTGGCGGCTGCCGTGACCGTGGCGATGGCCGCCGACTTCACCAAACAGCCCGGGGACAAGATTACCTGTGACGGAGACATCCCTCTTTACATAAGGAAGCCTCTACAGAACTTTGCTTTCCTTACTGGCGACGATAATCTTAGAGTACTGTCCAGCCTCTCCTTTCCTCGACGAGGTGAGTACACAACACCAGGGCACTGGGTGTATGTAAGCACTAGGCTACAGTGTATGTACCAGGGTACAGAACACCAGGGCACTGGGTGTATGTAAGCACTAGGCTACAGTGTATGTACCAGGGTACAGAACACCAGGGCACTGGGTGTATGTAAACACTAGGCTACAGTGTATGTACCAGGGTACAGAACACCAGGGCACTGGGTGTATGTAAGCACTAGGCTACAGTGTGTGCACCAGGGTACACAACACCAGGGCACTGGGTGTATGTAAGCACTAGGCTACAGTGTGTGCACCAGGGTACACAACACCAGGGCACTGGGTGTATGTAAACACTAGGCTACAGTGTGTGCACCAGGGTACACAACACCAGGGCACTGGGTGTATGTAAGCACTAGGCTACAGTGTGTGCACCAGGGTACACAACACCAGGGCACTGGGTGTATGTAAACACTAGGCTACAGTGTGTGCACCAGGGTACACAACACCAGGGCACTGGGTGTATGTAAGCACTAGGCTACAGTGTGTGCACCAGGGTACACAACACCAGGGCACTGGGTGTATGTAAGCACTAGGCTACAGTGTGTGCACCAGGGTACACAACACCAGGGCACTGGGTGTATGTAAGCACTAGGCTACAGTGTGTGCACCAGGGTACACAACACCAGGGCACTGGGTGTATGTAAGCACTAGGCTACAGTGTGTGCACCAGGGTACACAACACCAGGGCACTGGGTGTATGTAAACACTAGGCTACAGTGTGTGCACCAGGGTACACAACACCAGGGCACTGGGTGTATGTAAGCACTAGGCTACAGTGTGTGCACCAGGGTACACAACACCAGGGCACTGGGTGTATGTAAACACTAGGCTACAGTGTGTGCACCAGGGTACACAACACCAGGGCACTGGGTGTATGTAAACACTAGGCTACAGTGTGTGCACCAGGGAACACAACACAAGGATACAGGGTGCATGTCATCACTAAGGCGTGTATGGGAGAGATAATAACTTTTTTGATGGATTCTGTCTCTTGGTATTGGGTTTAAGACCTATCAACCTGGAGGGCTATTAAGTGTTGCTTAATAGTCAGGCGCATTGCTATGCACAAATTTAAGGTAGAGAGAGTTGACAGGACAGCAGGATAGAGCACAGTTTGCCTTGATCCATCCAGCTTGTGTGCAAATGAAGGTTGGCATAATGCATGTGCTCAACAACCCTCCACGTTATGACTTGTTAAATTATATATTTATTTAATTCACCCTGTATGTAGTAAATGCAGATCTGGTTTACAGATCATTTGGCTTCATTAGTAGAGCTTCTTAATTGGTAATTAATGAGAGCACTGGTTAGTCATTTGTATTGATACAACTTTTGATAAACGCATTTTAAATAGCACAATTTTAGCCTAGTATTTCACTCTGTTCCAGAATATGAGGGAATGTGTGGTTTTATACATATTTCTAAACATATACGTTCTTAGTTATGATATTAATCTATTCCCGCTTTCTGTACAACACTGACAAAATTTAATAAATAAAAGGAACATATTTATGCTAAATTATTTTGAGAAAGATAACAGCCGTTATCGTAAACGGTCAACATAAGTTTCTTCTGGTCATATTCCTTAACTTTCTGGGTATATTCTTTGACCCTCTGGGTATATTCTTTGAGTATATTCCTTGACCCTCTGGGTATATTCTTTGGGTATATTCCTTGGCCCTCTGGGTATATTCTTTGGGTATATTCCTTGGCCCTCTGGGTATATTCTTTGGGTATATTCCTTGACCCTCTGGGTATATTCTTTGAGTATATTCCCTGACCCGCTGGGTATATTCTTTGAGTATATTCCCTGACCCGCTGGGTATATTCTTTGAGTATATTCCCTGACCCTCTGGGTATATTCTTTGAGTATATTCCCTGACCCTCTGGGTATATTCTTTGAGTATATTCCTTGACCCTTTGGGTATATTCCCTGACCTCTGGGCATATTTTTTGATGCCCTGAGTATATCGCATGACTCACCATTGAAGCCATAAAGACGTCGGTGACGTTACAGACAAAGAATGGTTCTTGAGTCGTCTGCACGCACGGGTAACAGGCCAGGGGGAGGAGGACCTGTCATCAGTAGAGTCCGACAACTCTACCTTCCTACCCGGCGACCCCTCCAGCTGGGACAGGGAGCCAGCGCTCCTCCCAGACATTCCACAGGATGTGATCGAGTGGGTACCATGCATTTTTATGATCATGGCCCAGATTCACGAAGCAGTTACGCAAGCACGTACGAACGTGTACATTTTTCCTCAATCTTTGACGGCTTTGGGTACATTTATTAATTAAACAGTTTACAAGCATGAAAACTTGTCAATTAACTGTTGTTGTTGTTATAAACAGCCTCCTGGTGCTTCGGAGCTCATTAACTGTTTAATAATTGTAAACAAAGCCGCCAAAGATTGAGAAAAGATGTACATGTTCGTAAGCACTTGCGTAACAGCTTCGTGAATCTGGGCCCATATTATTATGTTAAATGTATAACCGCTATTATAAGACCAACGTAAGTTCACTATCTTCATTAATCCATGTCTCTGTGATTACAATAACATCTATAATTTGTTCTCATACAAGTGCAATTAACAAATCCATTTAATTTGGAATATTTTTCCTCTTTGTTAACCACATCTTTACAGAAGTGATATATTGATACACAATGAAATCAAAGACAAAATGTACCTACGAGAGACTACTGAGACCTTATGGTTGAACCGAACCCATGTTTCTGGCCTTCCCCAGGCATATACAATATATTTAGGCTTGTATCTGCTTGATGGGGTTCTTGAAGTTCTACTCCCCAAGCCTGGCCCGAAGCCTAGCTTCTTTTACTATTAAAATCACAAGCATAATTCTTAAATATTCCCAAATATCTTACTTTTCCTAATTCATTTCATATATGATCCCTGCTCAGTTGTTATCCTTTACAAATATGTTGTGGTTAGGTTGTGCGTGTAATGGGTTACAACTTCCCCACTACACATACATACTCCTCTGCTCTAGTAGTTTAATTATTGACAAATAGGGCAGCTACTGCACTACCTCAGGCTACCACAACCTCCTCTACCACCTAGTTGTGCTTGCGGGGGTTGAGCTCTGGCTCTTTGGTCCCGCTTCTCAACTGTCAATCAACCGGTGTACAGATTCCTTAGGCTCTATCATATCTAGATTTAAAACTGTGTATGGAGTGAGCCTCCACCACATCACTTCCTAGTGCATTCTATCTGTTAACTACTCTGACACTGAAAAAATTCTTTCTAATGTCTCTGTGGCTCGTCTGGGTACTCAGTTTCCACCTGTGTCCCCTTGTGCGTGTGGCCCGTGTTAAATAAATTGTCTTTATGGCCAGTTATGTCTTGATGTGTGTGCGTGTGTGTGAATAATTGTGTATATGTCGACTAACTACTCTTTTATCCATAAATGCGTTGTACATCTTGCTAAGGAACTGTTCGTGAACAAATAATAAACTTAAAACATTCAATCATTAAATCGACACGGGAAACATCTCCCGTCACGCAGGGTGCAGTCGCACCTCCACAGATGTCCAGTATCATCTATTGATACTGGATATGGCTCAAAAGGGCCACCACTCATGGGCTATTCATGCCCAAGCCACCTTTTGGGTGGCTTAATCTTCTCTCTCTCTCTCTCTCTCACTAAATCGTGCTACTTTAGTGAGAGTTGAGGGAACGGTGCGGTTGTCTCCCACAGCTCAGCCATTAATGCGGGCAAACAAAAGCTAGCGATCCTGAAGGCTATCGAGGGCAGGATATACAATAAAAATCTGACTGTAGACCCCAAAAGTCCGGAATGGATACACAGAAGGCTCTTCAAACCGCACCATGAAAAGGTACCTGAACTCGCAGAATCTGGCCACATTTTGGGAGTCTCCACCAGGTTTATATTGACCAAGTAAGTTATTATTATTATCTTTATTGACAAAATTAACTTCAATTTTGCCTAATCTGAGGATTGCAATTAAGTCTTATTAAAGTGAGGCTAATGGTGGTATTCACTGTCACGCAGGACAGAGGGTCATACACAAGACAATAGGTCTAAACTGTAGGCTGAAGTACATATATATCATGGTTACACTCAGTTTTAATATATGAATATGTGAAAGTAAGTTACTTTTTTAGTTCGAGAGAGATCTAAACAAAGATATAAATTGAGCTTGTAACAATGGATATAAATGGTGAAGATTAGGTTCAGGAAAGACCTGGGTAAATACTGGGTTGGTAACAGGGATGTTGATTTATGGAATAAATTGCCAGGTAATAGACCATGATCTCTTAGATGTCTGGCTTGTTTCAAGCGTAGGTTAGACATATAAGGAGTTTGTGTGGATGCAAATAGGAGCTGCCTCGTAAGGGTCAATAGGCCGTCTGCAGTATCCATTATTCTTATCTTTTTATGTCCACAGTTTAATGAAAATAAGAATAATGGAAGTAATTATCACAAGAAGGCACTAACCCGGGAAGACTATGTAACAAAAAATAATGTAAACTTCAGAAGGATTATTGGGCCATACGAGGCAGCTCCGATTTATATCCAACCAAATTCATTCACATATATGTCTAACCTACTTTTTATATAACCCAGGGATTCTACGTCTATTATTTTACCCGGTAACTGTCTCCAAAAATCTACAACCATGTTTCCAAACAAGTATTTACCCAGGTCTTTTTTTGACTCTAAAAGAAACCTAATTATTTTTCTTGTGACGAGAAATGACAAAATGAAATATTCTATGAATTACTGATCTATTAATAGAATATTTCATTTTGTCATTCTATTCTATTCACACTGAATAGAATGAAGGAGAATGAAGCGAGAAAACAACAGGCCGGAGACGTGACAGCCTTAGACCTCCAGCAGTTGGGTCCAATAGAGGAATGTCTCTCTAAACTCAAGCCCTTCAAGCCGGGGTCCTGTGACAGGGGCGCCCCCTACAGGAGGCCCGATGGATCCTGTAACAACGTGCAGCATCCTTCATGGGGGGCAGCCCTCACCCCCTTTACCCGCTTCCTTCCCCCAGACTACGGTGATGGTAGGTCCATGGTGATGGAGGGGTCATAGTGATTGTGTTGATAGTGGTGACAACCAGGCCTGCTGGCGACGGCGTGGCTAAGGGTGCTAACACCGTACTCACACTACAGGAGTGTCGTCGTTTCGTCGGGCAGTGGACGGGGAGGAGCTGCCCAATGCTCGGACCATCACCAACGTGCTCAACCGCAGCCCCAACACCTTCTCCAACTGCTTCAGCGCCCTTAACATGGCTCTGGGACAGTTCATTGATCACGACATCACTTTCACCCCAACGACTAAAGGTTAGTCAAGGATTCCTGACCTTAGTTCACGTTCCCACTCCTGACACTGCCACTGTGGAGTGGTAAGTCCTTCAAGACAAGCAGAGCGGGTGGTAACTCATCTAACAGTACCATTATGGGGTGGTAAGTCCACTAACACTACCATTATGGGGTGGTAAGTCCTCTTTCCACCCCACAATGGTAATGTTTGTGAGTCGTTCCTTGTCTTTGCACCCCGTGTTCTGTCTGTTAGGGATCATTAAGCACAAAATTCAGTGTATTTTTTAAAAGGAAGGTTGGTCAAAATTTGCAGTTGTAGAGCCTCATTGCACAGTTCTAGAACGTTCCCAGTTTGGTTTTAGGCTTCGTTTGGTAACGGAGTTCCTCGCTGGGACGGGATATTCTAGAATGAGCTTTACAATACTGTAAAATGTTAGCTGAAAGCTAACATGGGTTCTCAAATGCATTCATATTTGTCAATATTTCATTTATTGATGTTTGTATCCTATTTAAGTGAGCCATTGGTGCTATGATGTAAAATCCAAGATCATTCATTTCTAAAGTTCCAGGGTATTAACTCTTTCATTTCATTTTGTTAATAAGTATTCACGTCTTCTCTTCAATTTACATTAACTTGCATGTATCTAGGTTGAAGTCTATTAGCCCTCTCTCCGACCATACCTGAAGCTTTACCCAGATCGTCCTCCATCTTCTTACAATTCCCTTTCCTCGTTCCAATCATTTGCATAAATCAGAAATGGTACAGACCCAAGTACTGACCCTTGCGGTACTCCACATGCATCCACCTTCCACAGTAAGGTCTCTCCTGTCACTTATAACTCCATGTTTTCTGTTACACAAGTACTTTTTAATCCTATGTAACACCTTTCCAGTTACCCCTGTTAGTCCCATGACGAAGTATTGCTGTCTAATATGCATGTTACTACCATTATAATGTGTGATACAACCATTACCGTGTGTTTGGGAGTGCAGGGGTGAAGGGGGCGCCCATCCCTTGCTGTACCAGCGAAGTTATCAACAACCCGGACCTTCACCACCCGGAGTGTATGCCTATAATACTTGCTCCCGACGACCCCTTCTTCGGCGCCTACGGCCGCTCCTGTATCGACTTAATTCGTTCCAGTCCAGCACATACTTGCAACTTTGGTGAGTTCCTGCCTCAGTTCACACCTGTAGCTTTGGTGAGTTGGTGTAGTGTGGCAGTGATGGTCCATGTGGCCTTGTAGTACACCCTATAATCACCACCACCCTACTCCTGACCCGTGAAGGTCGAAAGTAGGGTTATCTTGAGGTTATCTTGAGATGATTTCGGGGCTTTAGTGTCCCCGCGGCCCGGTCCTCGACCAGGCCTCCACCCCCCAGGAAGCAGCCCGTGACAGCTGACTAACACCCAGGTACCTATTTTACTGCTAGGTAACAGGGGCATAGAGTGAAAGAAACTCTGCCCATTGTTTCTCGCCGGCGATGATTGGTGATAATGACTGATGATTATGGCGATGATTGATGGTAATGAAGATGTTTGATTATGATATTGAAAATGATTGGTGATGATAATGAGGAATAATGACTAGTGAAGATGGTTTATGATGAATGACAATGAAGATGTTTGAGTATAATACTGAAGATGATTGATGATAATAAAGAACAATGAGTGGTGAAGATGATTTATGGTGAAAAATGATTAATGAACATGATTGATGATAAAGATTGATAGTAGTGGTGATAATGATTTATAATAATGATATTTATAATGCTGCTGATTTTCCTTCCCCACCCCCCCACCCCCTTCCCTCCACCTGCCCCTCCCTAGGATTCTCCCTCCCCCCCCCCTCACTCACCCATCACTCACCCTCAGGACTTTTCTTCAGGTCCCAGGGAGCAGCTGAACCAAATAACTTCCTTTCTGGACGGGTCGACCATCTACGGCAGTGATGAAGACGTCGCCACGTTCCTCAGGGAAGGGCGGGATGGTCTACTGAAGATGCAGGTGGGTGTTGAGGGGTGTTGAGGGGTGTTGAGGGGTGTTGAGTGGGTGTTGAGTGGGTGTTGGGTGGGTGTTGAGGGGTGTTGAGGGGTGTTGAGGGGTGTTGGGTGGGTGTTGAGGGGTGTTGGGTGGGTGTTGAGGGGTGTTGAGGGGTGTTGAGGGGTGTTGAGGGGTGTTGAGGGGTGTTGGGTGGGTGTTGAGGGGTGTTGGGTGGGTGTTGAGGGGTGTTGAGGGGTGTTGGGTGGGTGTTGAGGGGTGTTGGGTGGGTGTTGAGGGGTGTTGAGGGGTGTTGAGGGGTGTTGGGTGGGTGTTGAGGGGTGTTGAGGGGTGCTGAGGGGTGTTGAGGGGTGTTGAGGGGTGTTGGGTGGGTGTTGAGGGGTGTTGGGTGGGTGTTGAGGGGTGTTGAGGGGTGTTGGGTGGGTGTTGAGGGGTGTTGAGGGGTGCTGAGGGGTGTTGAGGGGTGTTGAGGGGTGTTGGGTGGGTGTTGAGGGGTGTTGGGTGGGTGTTGAGGGGTGTTGGGTGGGTGTTGAGGGGTGTTGGGTGGGTGTTGAGGGGTGTTGAGGGGTGTTGAGGGGTGTTGAGGGGTGTTGAGGGGTGTTGGGTGGGTGTTGGGTGGGTGTTGAGGGGTGTTGGGGGGGGTGTTGGGTGGGTGTTGAGGGGTGTTGAGGGGTGTTGGGTGGGTGTTGAGGGGTGTTGAGGGGTGTTGGGTGGGTGTTGAGGGGTGCTGAGGGGTGTTGAGGGGTGTTGAGGGGTGTTGGGTGGGTGTTGCGGGGTGTTGGGTGGGTGTTGAGGGGTGTTGAGGGGTGTTGGGTGGGTGTTGAGGGGTGTTGAGGGGTGTTGAGGGGTGTTGAGGGGTGTTGGGTGGGTGTTGGGTGGGTGTTGAGAGGTGTTGGGTTGGTGTTCAGGGGTGTTGGGTGGGTGTTGAGGGGTGTTGGGTGGGTGTTGGGTGGGTGGGTAAGGGATAGGGTGGTGAGGGCTGGTAGGGTGTGGGTTGGTGCAGGTGATAAGCTTGGTCACCTGTGGTGTTCACCTATACCACCTGTGTTTCATTGCGGGTTGGTGGCCCCTCACCTGAAAAAAAGACTTTCCATTTCTAGTTTGTTTTTCTTCAGTATCTTTTACGTTGTGATCATATCGCCTCTAGTTCATCTCACAGACATATTTTGTTATCGTGATTTTCTTGTGCACGTTTTTATATCTACACACGTATCTGAATAATTCAGAAATAAAATAACAAAGAAATATATATGCTTGAAGCTATCTAACGAGCTGTAAGAGACTTTCAAGATAGAATTTTTCTGGAAATATTATTTCCTAGAGTTCAAAAGTTACATTTCGCAATTTACAAATGTCCTGCTAAACTCTTTTTGTGGGTGGGGCGCAGATCACAGAGGCCGGGGAGCTGCTGCCTGCATCCAAGGATCCCAACGACGGCTGCAACACCGTAGATGAATTTAACAAGAATCACTTCTGCTTCAAGACTGGTGAGTGACATGACTGCTTCAGACCGACCTTACAAACACCTCCCGATTAACTATCATTCTTGAAAGTACCATCCAATTGTATGGATAACCTGCCCTCTTCTCAAGCCAGTATTTACCAATCTTTCCTGAATCTAAACTTATTTTCAGCCAATGTTTCGTGTTCCGTTTTGTGGTGACATTTTTAGTGTGTTAATAATAGAGCCCCATTGTTATGCCCTTTCATCTTTCGTCACAGTAAATCCTGAGCCTCTCACTCCACAGTCACTCCTGAGCCTCTCACCCCACAGTCACTCCTGAGCCTCTCATCCCACAGTCACTCCTGAGCCTCTCACCCCACAATCACTCCTGAGCCTCTCACCCCACAGTCACTCCTGAGCCTCTCACCCCACAGTCACTCCTGAGCCTCTCACCCCACAGTCACTCCTGAGCCTCTCACCCCACAGTCACTCCTGAGCCTCTCACCCCACAGTCACTCCTGAGCCTCTCACCCCACAGTCACTCCTGAGCCTCTCACTCCACAGTCACTCCTGAGCCTCACACTCTTCAGTCACTCCTGAGCCTCTCACTCCACAGTCACTCCTGAGCCTCTCACTCCACAGTCACTCCTGAGCCTCTCACTCCACAGTCAAACCTGAGCCTCACACTCCACAGTCACTCCTGAGCCTCACACTCCACAGTCACTCCTGAGCCTCTCACTGCACAGTCACTCCTGAGCCTCTCACTCCACAGTCACTCCTGAGCCTCACACTCCACAGTCACTCCTGAGCCTCTCACTGCACAGTCACTCCTGAGCCTCTCACTCCACAGTCACTCCTGAGCCTCTCACTCCACAGTCACTCCTGAGCCTCTCACTCCACAGTCACTCCTGAGCCTCTCACTGCACAGTCACTCCTGAGCCTCTCACTCCACAGTTACTCCTGAGCCTCTCACTCCACAGTTACTCCTGAGCCTCTCACTCCACAGTTACTCCTGAGCCTCTCACTCCACAGTCACTCCTGAGCCTCTCACTCCACAGTCACTCCTGAGCCTCTCACTGCACAGTCACTCCTGAACCTCTCACTGCACAGTCACTCCTGAGCCTCTCACTGCACAGTCACTCCTGAGCCTCTCACTCCACAGTCACTCCTGAGCCTCTCACTCCACAGTCACTCCTGAGCCTCTCACTCCACAGTCACTCCTGAGCCTCTCACTCCACAGTCACTCCTGAGCCTCTCACTGCACAGTCACTCCTGAGCCTCTCACTCCACAGTCACTCCTGAGCCTCTCACTCCACAGTCACTCCTGAGCCTCTCACTCCACAGTCACTCCTGAGCCTCTCACTCCACAGTCACTCCTGAGCCCCTCACCCCACAGTCACTCCTGAGCCTTTCACTGCACAGTCACTGCTGAGCCTCTCACTGCACAGTTACTCCTGAGCCTCTCACTCCACAGTCACTGCTCATCTTCTGCCGCAGGTGACACTAAGGTCAACGTGCAGGTGCTGCTGACGATGGTGACGACCATGTGGGCACGTCAACACAACCGCTTGGCCCGCTGGCTCAAGGACCTCAACCCCCGCTGGGACGACCTCACCCTCTACCAGGAGACCAGGAGGATCGTAGTGGCCCACATTCAACACGTTGTGTACTACGAGTACCTCCCCGGGATCATAGGTACGTTCACCAGGGGTGCCTGGGTACGTTCACCGGGGGTGCCTGGGTACGTTCACCGGGATCATAGGTACCTCCACCGGGGTTGCCTGGGTACGTTCACCGGGATCATAGGTACCTCCACCGGGGGTGCCTGGGTACGTTCACCGGGATTATAGGTACGTTCACGGGGGGTGCCTGGGTACCTCCACCGGGATCATAGGTACGTTCACCGGGGGTGTCTGGGTACCTCCACCGGGATCATAGGTACCTCCCCGGGATCATAGGAACGTTCACCGGGGGTGCCTGGATACGTTCACCGGGGGTGTGCCTGGATACGTTCACCGGGGGTGTGCCTGGATACGTTCACCGGGGGTGTGCCTGGATACGTTCACCGGGGGTGTGCCTGGATACGTTCACCGAGGTACGTGACAGCAACACAATTTACGATCAGACTTTTGTCAAATTTGAAGGTTTACTTAACGAGAAGAATACGAGCCAATCCACATAACCTCTCACCTCTACTCCTCATTACTCCAAAGACTCAATATTACCGTCCACTACATTTCACTAAAGTATCTGACATTTTTGCATCGGTGGATAACGTTAAATATGCGACGCATTAAATATAATACCAGTCTCCGTGGTGTAGTGGTAAGACACTCGCCTGGCGTTCCGCGAGCGCTATGTCATGGGTTCGTATCCTGGCCGGGGAGGATTTACTGGGCGCAAATCCTTAACTGTAGCCTCTGTTTAACGCAACAGTAAAATGTGTACTTGGATGAAAAAACGATTCTTCGCGGCGGGGGGTCGTATTCCAGGGACCTGCCCGAAACGCTACGCGTACTAGTGGCTGTACAAGAATGTAACAACTCTTGTATATATCTCCATAAAGGCAGGTTAGCGAGAGAGTTGAGGACAGGAGGACGGGTGGAAATAGAATGACTCTTAATTACTCAACACAAATCACCAATTAGAACGATAACAAATTCTAGACCCAGACACCATTCTGCTCCTTTACTGAAATCTTTGAACATGTTAAATGTTAAATTGCTAAATATTGTCATTATCATATTTTTAGTGTTCAAAATTTTTATATTTATTTAACATTTTTAATATTGTTAGCTTACTTCTCTTTTAAAATTAAGTGTTTATCCTTCACGCCTTTAAATAACTTTTTACCTAAATTATTTACAGTTTTGGCAGAAATGCTTCGTGTAATAGTAACTTAGTATGTGTAACTCCTGCCCCTATAATTGTACACTGCACTTGTGATCTCTGCTCACACATTCTTCTGAATAAAAATTATAATTATTATTATTTTATAATTTCTTGGTATTACAATGTTTACATTTATAATCACACGTGACTGAAAGTTTAGATCATGCTATAGTGACGAGATGATAGAAATGTTTGGGTAAAAATTACACGCCCTGCTTAGATACTTGGGGGATCTCCGGTTTTGACTCTTTTATTAAGCTTGTAAACAACAGTTAACTACACAATGAGCCAGAGGTCAGGTCATTGTACCCAGGTGACACAATGAACCAGAGGTCAGGTCATTGTACCCAGGTGACACAATGAACCAGAGGTCAGGTCATTGTACCCAGGTGACACAATGAACCAGAGGTCAGGTCATTGTACCCAGGTGACACAATGAACCAGAGGTCAGGTCATTGTACCCAGGTGACACACTGAACCAGAGGTCAGGTCATTGTACCCAGGTGACACACTGAACCAGAGGTCAGGTCATTGTACCCAGGTGACACACTGAACCAGAGGTCAGGTCATTGTACCCAGGTGACACAATGAACCAGAGGTCAGGTCATTGTACCCAGGTGACACACTGAACCAGAGGTCAGGTCATTGTACCCAGGTGACACACTGAACCAGAGGTCAGGTCATTGTACCCAGGTGACACAATGAACCAGAGGTCAGGTCATTGTACCCAGGTGACACAATGAACCAGAGGTCAGGTCATTGTACCCAGGTGACACAATGAACCAGAGGTCAGGTCATTGTACCCAGGTGACACAATGAACCAGAGGTCAGGTCATTGTACCCAGGTGACACAATGAACCAGAGGTCAGGTCATTGTACCCAGGTGACACACTGAACCAGAGGTCAGGTCATTGTACCCAGGTGACACTGAACCAGAGGTCAGGTCATTGTACCCAGGTGACACACTGAACCAGAGGTCAGGTCATTGTACCCAGGTGACACTGAACCAGAGGTCAGGTCATTGTACCCAGGTGACACAATGAGCCAGAGGTCAGGTCATTGTACCCAGGTGACACAATGAACCAGAGGTCAGGTCATTGTACCCAGGTGACACAATGAACCAGAGGTCAGGTCATTGTACCCAGGTGACACACTGAACCAGAGGTCAGGTCATTGTACCCAGGTGACACACTGAACCAGAGGTCAGGTCATTGTACCCAGGTGACATACTGAACCAGAGGTCAGGTCATTGTACCCAGGTGACATACTGAACCAGAGGTCAGGTCATTACACCCAAGTCAAGAGACCCCTAACCAGGTTATTATTCCCAGGTCCGGCCTTGGCGAACAAGACAGGGCTGACCCCAGGTAGCGGTGGGGTCCACACCACCGACTATGACCCCAAGATCAACCCAACTCTTGCTAATGAGTTCAGCGCCGCAGCCTTCCGCTTCGGTCACAGTTCCATCCCCGTAAGTGGTGCTGAGATGTGAGGGAGGGGGCGGGGGGGGGGGTAGGTGTGGGGGATGTTAGTGGGTGTATGGGTGTTGGTTGGTGTGTAGGGGGGGTGTTGGTGGGTGTAGGGGTGCTGAGATGTGAGGGAAGGGGTGGGTGAGGGGGTTTTGGTAGGTGTGGGGATGTTAGTGGGTGTGGGGGGGGGTGTTGGTGGGTGTGGGGGGGGGGTGTTGGTGGGAGGGTAGATGGAGGTGTTGCTTCGGGTGTTGGTGGGGCGAGAAGGATGACAGTTCGTAAGGGAAACTTGGGAGGAAGGGAACATTGTTTTGCTAGGGGAGAGGTCAATAATGGGTCTTGGAGGGGTTGGAAGAGTGCATGAGGGTGAATAATTGGATATAAACTGAAGCTACCTCACATAGGTCAATAAACCTTCTGTAGATTGCAATATCTGTTATGTTCAAATGGTCAGTGTGTGACAGTTTAAGCAATCCTTATATGGGGTTGCTTAATTAGCCCTTATATCCAACTGTTCCTAATAACCAACATGAGACACCGTTCAAACCACCAGACACAGTTTCGGGAGGTGACGAAGGACAGTTCCTCGGCGTCGTCGCTCAACAACTACGTGTTTCATCCATTCAAAGTGTACGATAGGGGCGGCCCATCTTCTCTGTTGATGGGGGGCATGTCGCAACCTTCTGGCCTCATGGACCAAGTCTTCACTGATGAGGTATGTTTGACGTGTTTACCTAATAGTGACTACTGGGACGTGATGTCTAGCACTTCACCCATGTACTTCAAATACAAATAATCCACAACAGAACCCAAACACCTAACCTAACCTATGCCTAACTGTACATAGCACTTTAATATATACCAATATTAATATTTAAATGAGAGCAAACCTATTTTAACAGACAATACGATATGACGTTTTGTGGGGACGGCCGCAGCTTTAACGAGCCTGGCCTGAGGACGGGTTGGCTGATGACTGCACGAGCGGTAATGTTCGGAGACGGGTCACAGTGGCTCGTTAATTTTAATAGGCACGGCTTGAATGTTGTCCTCCCATTCAATGCTGCTTTATCGCCACTTATCTCTCACACCTGGCATACCAGCGTTTATCTCTCACCCTTTATCGTATCAGAGGAAAGGTGGGGGGGGGGGGAGGGAGGGTATAAAACCAGGAGGCACTCGCTATCTCTCTTTTTTTTCCAACATGTTTTCCTTGATACAACCAGCCAATCGGGTTTCAACCAGATCCCCAATTAGTGCTAGGAGAACAGGAACGGGCAGTTAAGGATAGGTGCCAAGTCACACTTGGTCCATCCCTTCTCATTCTTCTTCAATGTCTTAAAACATTATTTTGCTTTCTCTGTGCAGATCACGGATAAGCTGTTCGGCGGCAGCAGCCAGGTGGGGCTGGACCTCATAGCCATCAACATCGTCCGGGGAAGGGACCACGGTGTACCTGGCTACGTCAAGCTCAGACAGGCTTGTGGCTTCCCGGCCGTCAAGTCCTTCAGTGACCTCGCCGACGTCCTCTTTCCCAGTGCTCTAGAGAGCCTACAACGGGTCTACAAGTGAGTTCGATTTAAATGAGAGAGATATGAGTTCCATATGTAAATGAGAGAGATATGAGTTCCATATGTAAATGAGAGAGATATGAGTTCCATATGTAAATGAGAGAGATATGAGTACCTTATGTAAATGAGAGAGAGATGAGTTCCATTCAAATGTGAGATATGTGAGTTATATTGAGACTGATGGTGGTGGCGCATGGCCATGAGTCGACGTATTGGCGGTGAAAAATATCTTTGATGCCATCATGGATATACACCTGTAAGGAGTGTTGCGCTTCTTGGTGTATATACACTATGCTTACCTTAGTCTAATGTTCAGGGCTAAAGTATACTTGCTGGTAGGTCAGTAAGCTGTAGTGGTGACCTTAATAGCCCTCCAGAGGTAGACAGATCTCAAGTCCAACACCAACCTAAACCCCATCTTTGCAGGCGAGGAGTCACAATAACGTGGCTGAAGTATGTTGACCAGACCACACACTAGAAAATGAAGGGACGACCACGTTTCGGTCCGTCCTGGACCATTCTCAAGTCGATTGTGTGACTTGAGAATGGTCCAGGACGGACCGAAACATCGTCGTCCCTTCATTTTCTAGTGTGTGGATTGGTCAATAAACGAATCTTTGATCACAGGAACGTAGGTGACATCGATCTGTACATCGGCGGGTTGTCGGAGCGCCCGGTCCCTGGAGGTCTGGTCGGGCCGACCTTCGCCTGCATAATTGCCGACCAGTTTATCAGACTTAAGCGGGGTGACCGCTTCTGGTACGAGAACAAGGCCAGCCCCAAGCCCTTCACTACAGGTACGTGTGTAAGCCCGGCCCCTGAGCCCTTCACTGAAATAGGTACTCTGGAGTTAGGCAGCTGTTGTGGGTAGCATCCTGGGACAGGTCAGTACTTACAGTCAGGGAAGATCTCCATAAGCCTAGTAAACTTGTTTTCAGACCAGAACAGGAAACCACTATTCGATTTCTATAATAACTTCTAAATAACATATCTTGTTTTGTGTTGCTTATTCACTTATAACACGTTACTGCTTACTTTAGTACTACTACAACCGCCAGCTTATCAACTACTGATGCTGCCATTACTTATACCACTATTATCACAGCTATTAATGTACTACTAAAACTTTAATGTACTACTAAAACTTTAATGTACTACTAAAACTATTAGTTCTTTGTAACTATTTCTATTACTTTTATTGCAATTAATACAAATGTTACTATTCCCACTATAGCAATTTTATTATTTTTTTGTCCGCAAACATCTGCTTGAGTTAATTATCATCCAGCTAAAGTGTATAGCAATGTGAGCAGTCGCCCGCTAGACAGCCACATTATACACCAAAGAGTATACCCCGCTTCTCCATGTGTATATTAAGAGTAAACCTTAGTTCTCGACTATAACTAGTATACTAGTTATAGTCCAGTATATACTACTAAAGTATACTATAGTCCTAGTGTGGTTGCTCGGTAAGCTATTGTCGTGGCCTTAATAATCCTCCACGGGTTAATAAGCCCAGTGCCAAACCAAACCAGATTTAACAAACTAGATTCTCAAGTCACAATCGACTTGAGAATGGTCCAGGACGGACCGAAACGTCGTCGTCCCTTCACCTTCTAGTGTGTGGTCTGGTCAACAGATTTAACAACACAAATGAATACCATTCTACCGTCTTATAGGAGACTTGTTTCCTTCCAGACCAGCTGCGGGAGCTCCAGCAGGTGAGCCTGGCGCAGGTGATGTGTGAGAACTTCGATATGGAGACGATTCTTCGCTGGCCCCTACAGGTGGCGGCGGCTTACAACCCGGAACTGTCCTGTTCCTCCCAGTGCATCCCCAAGTTCGACCTCACTCACTGGAAGGAATAACTGTCTACCCAAGTTGGAATATGTTGTTATGGTTCTGATCAACCAAGCTGTGACTCATACGTCAGGCTGCGAGCAGCCGCGTTCAACAGTCTGGTTGACCAGTCCAGCAACGAGGAGGCCTGGTCGACGACCGGGCCGCGGGGTCGTTAAGCCCCGGAATCACCTCAAGGTAACCTCAAGGTATGGTTTATTCGGCAGTTTCCCAAACTATATATTTATATATCTCTATAAAACCTATCTATCTATCTATCCAGCTTGTTGATTTCCAACAAGGTGGATAGATAGGTTTCATAGATATATTTTAAATATGTAGCATAGATATATTTTAAATATATTTCTTTGTTATTTAACTGATAGATGATTGAGTTAATAGCTAGACGACCCATAGAAAAAGAGGAATCACCTATTCTAAAATAAATAGGAATAACTAACAGCGTTTGATATCGGGGCAGATAAAGATAGATAAACTGTAATTTTCTCTGTGGTAAGAGATAATAGAATTAAAGAATATGGTATGGCACCTCTTTTTTGTTCACACCGTGGCAAGTGACAGCTGGTAACTGATGGCTGCTTGGTAGGTGTCCAGTTAATGTTTATCACAGCGGAGGGTGAGATATAATCTATAACACTCATGACTAATATTTGGTGGATGGGAATACACTTTGTCGTCTGTGTACTGTGTTGACCAGACCACACACTAGAAAGTTAAGGGACGACGACGGCCCGTTCCGGACCATTTCGGTCCGTCTTGGACCATTCTCAAGTCGATTGTGTGGTTTGACTTTAGAATGAATCACAATCGACTTGAGAATGGTCCAGGACGGAACGAAACGTCGTCGTCCCTTCTCTTTCTAGTGTATGGTCTGGTCAACATATTTCAGCCACGTTATTGTGACTCCTCGTCTGTGTACTCTATTTTTATCTTATAAATTAAACCCCTGAAAATGTGTGTTTTACAATGCCTTGTCTTCACAATGTACGATAACTGATTATTGGAATTGAGTGGTAACTGACGTCTTAATCAATTTGTTAATTAAACAAAGTTTGACTTAATGCCATGGGCACTGTGCTATAGAGTAGTGTGAATTAATGTTTCGTATTAATTTGAAATGAGGATTGAAGACTATATATGCTCCTTATGACTTGATTGATGCAGAATTGACTTCCGCAATAGTATATATGTAAATGTATGCAAGGAAAGTATTGATATCTAGAAGAAATTTGAACATATATAATTGTTCTCTCATACATGTGAACACAGGTTCACATCGAAAGCAAAAGAACACCTGTTATAATTCATATACATATAATTATGTACGCCCATTGTTATGACTCCTATACAAGAAGTGAGTCCATCATCAAGACGAAGGACAACGTGTAAGTCAAATACTGACTACAAAACTCTACACAAGTCAGTATTTTGATTTACAGGCAAAGTCATGATCGATACTATGACTCGACACGTGCTTCATTCCCCTTCAGCCTGTACTCGACACGTGCTTCATTCACCTCCAGCCTGTACTCGACACATGCTTCATTCACCTTCAGCCTGTACTCGACACATGCTTCATTCACCTTCAGCCTGTACTCGACACATGCTTCATTCACCTTCAGCCTGTACTCGACACATGCTTCATTCACCTTCAGCCTGTACTCGACACATGCTTCATTCACCTTCAGCCTGTACTCGACACATGCTTCATTCACCTTCAGCCTGTACTCGACACGTGCTTCATTCACCTTCAGCCTGTACTCGACACGTGCTTCATTCACCTTCAGCCTGTACTCGACACATGCTTCATTCCCCTTCAGCCTGTACTCGACACGTGCTTCATTCACCTTCAGCCTGTACTCGACACATGCTTCATTCCCCTTCAGCCTGTACTCGACACATGCTTCATTCCCCTTCAGCCTGTACTCGACACGTGCTTCATTCCCCTTCAGCCTGTACTCGACACGTGCTTCATTCACCTTCAGCCTGTAGTGTAAACATTCCCTGAACTTAACCAAAACACCTTACCTAACCTAACCTAACCTAACTATACATAAACCCACAATATATAATAATGTTCATTTACATTTCAGAAATTATTTTTATTATCATACTGTATGGAAGATTCATCCTGTCAGTTGAGTGCTGAATAAGTAACAAAAAAATCTGCACTTGATACAAACTAAGTTTGTATTTGATCACTTCGCTCGTAAGTCAAAAACAATTACATTCAACTATGTTTAAAATGATAAGTTAAAATAATATTATATGCTGCTACTTCCTATTTGATATGTTAGTGAATTAATATTTTATATTTAATATTCATACTTCATCTTTATCGAAAAATTTTAACAGTGTCACTTGCATTTTTTCTCACGCCTCGCTGCTGGATAAGGTGGCAATCAAGTGAAACTGATAAGTCTTGATGCAATCACAAACTTGATATACAAAGGTTAATTAAATCATAGGTTGAGTTCGCAGCTTTAATCTCTCCTTAGTGTTGTAGTTTTGATTAGTGTTGTTACATTTCAGCAATATATTATTACGCGGAAATCTTCAATTCGTTTCACAGATCCTCCTTCCACGGTCTGGTTTTTACCTGAATGTCCTTGATGGGTTCGTTTTTAATGCAGATTAGGATAATCTATTCCATATGGCGCTATACAACGAAGGGTATACTTTGATTCTCGGTGTATATATACACTTGAGTTTACATTGGGTTTGATTTATGTCCAGATCTGAAAAATTCTCAATCCATCCTTCTGTTAAGATAGTATCTATTGTGACGGTTGTCAATAGTCACGAATTCGTACGTACTTAGTTGTTAGATAGTAGTGGTATACTGACTAATAAGGAAGTCTTTTAAAAATTAAGCTAAAAACACACTTAAATATTCCTAGGCCTAGTATAGCACACATATGTACTATATTAGGCCTCAGATATCGTGTATTAGGCCTAGGAAGGTTTAGTTAGTTTAGTTTGTCAAACCAACACATGTAATAAATAGTTTTCCGGTTTGTCCAACTCAATAGTACCGATTTTTACGTTAAAATTTCGTTGTTCATCGCTGTATATATACTATGGTCCTCATAGTTACTATAACTACTACTATAACAGGAGGACGGGCTGAGAATTCTTGGTGGTAGGTCAGTATTTGTGGCGTTAATATTAACCCTTCAGAGTTTGCTATGCTTAACTCTCAACACCAATCAAACCAGTGTTTGTATGGAGGGTTGTTTGGCAGAACGGTGGTGGTGGAAGCCAGCCAAAAGGATGCCAGAGCCAGTGATGGGTGTAGGAGCAGGCCAGAATGTTACAGGTCGTAGAGGCAGGACTAACAGGGTACAGGTACGACAAGAAGAGAAACAGGAATACCTCTTAATTAGGGTGATAAGGACAGGTGGATGGGAGAATACAGAAGGGGTAGTCAGGGTCGGGGTTGAACACTAAGTTTTCCGAGCACTTACTAAGGATACCTTGAGCACCACCAGCCGTACAATGGAAATATTCCTGCTGACAAGAGCTGCACTTGGCGAAGTTGCCTGAACCCTCGCAGGTAAGCGACTCCACACAGTCGGTGCTTGGTGGAACGGTGTGTGGAGTTGTTGTTGTTGTTGTTGTTGTGGTTGTAGACTGTTCTCCAGAGCACAAGTTGGTACAGGAAGTACCTGAGAGACATCGACCAGTTTGGTAGTCAAAGTATTGTCCGCTACTACAAGGAAAGTGCAGGCTTGAGTCCACTGGTCCCTCCTCAACGCATATGTAGTACTTGGTGCAGTCTGTGGGGTCTGGGGCCTGCACGATCCCTGGCTGACAGTAAGGAACACACGAGACTGTGCAACAAACGTCCTTGTCATTGACACAGTTCTCACCGTTGAAGAAGGGGTTGTCTGCCTCACAGTGAACTGTGGCTGTCACTTGCCCAGCAATACAAATATGGTATACACCACAGTTGAACGGATCACTGATCAAGCTGAAGGAGCCGTTGCAGGTAATATGACAGTTTGGAGGCTGACAGACAGGTACACAATTCAGACCTGCTTCACACAGTAATGTCTCTGGGTTAAAAATTTCACCGGCTGGGCAGGGCACAGCGTGGTTCGTAGGCATGTTGTCGGCCAAGCAGATGTAAAAGTTGGTACAGTTCAGGGGGTCGGGGACATAATCTCCGGCAGTTTTCCCAGTACAGTCCGGTAAACAACCGTCATTCTGGACCATCCAGGCGGTGACCGCGACCTGCGTGAGGGAGAGCAACTGTCATATGTCGTAGACGTTATAATTTGCAGTTCCTCAAGGTGGATATACATTACCCAGCTCTGACACAACACAACGTGGGCTGAGATGTACACAGACAACACCTCCAGGGTCCACACACCAGCACATTCTCTTGAGGTGCCACAACGGACAATATATGGCGTACTAAAACAAGCGAACCCAGTCCATAAGAGGAAATATATAAAATTAGGGGATGCAAATGTGATTTAAAATATATCACGACAAAGGAGGCCTCGAAACAATGGATATAAACTGGATAAGTTTAGATCCGGTAAAGACCTGGGTAAATTCTGGTTTGGTAACAGGGTTGTTGATTTACGGAACCAATTACCGGGTAACTTGATTTCTTGATTGTTTCAAGCGCAGGTTAGACATATATGAAGTTTGTGTGGATATAAATAGAAGCTGCCTCGCAGGGGCCAATAAGCCTGTTGCAGTTTAATTAATTCTCATGTTC